>NW_010973123.1:87108-98112 GCF_000737465.1 Haliaeetus leucocephalus
TGGAATGGGAGTGCTGCGGGGCCCAAGCTCAGGAGCCACCTTTGGGCAGCAGAGCTGGGCTGGGGGATGGACCCACGGTGGGGCTGAGGTGCCCCATGCAACCGCTCACAGGATTGGTGCTGATGCCAGTGTATACAAAGAATCTGCTTGTGATGCATCTTGGCAGACTCCATGTAGAACTGAGTATTGCGGTAGGACTCTGCCCAATGCGTGGTTCATTAAATTTTTCTTTTATTTTTAAGCACAAACACGTGTTTAATTTGCCTTGAGGGGTACCATAAAAATTCCTCAATATGATGCACCCCCCACCTGAAGCGCTTTTGCTCTGTACCTGAATCAGGTTGTCCAGTGCATAAACCTTCTCCAGATGGCTGTGGCTCTGCTCTGCCTGCCTGTGTACTGCTGAAACATGAACCTCCATCTGGAACTGATATGGCATGGGTCAGTCGTCCCACTGCTTGTTTTTTCCTGCTGGAATAACAAGTGTCCCTTGGCATTACTGCATTTGGGAATTTACCATTAACAACCCACAGTATCTCATATGTTTTGCAGATTTATCAGACTATGACACAACTAGAACAGGGCGGAAACAAAACATTCACCTGAAATAAGATCTTTACAAGTAATTTTCCTATTTGCCTTTATAATTTGTTTTCTCTGTTACTTTGTTTCCCATTATCAGACAAAATGGCCAGAAGCTGCTTATTTTTGTGTGACTATTAGCTCTGGACCTCTACAGAGATTCTGGTTAAAGTTTCAAAGCCCACTTGTTAACTCCAGAGATAGTCTGAGGCTTTTCTTTGGCCTGTGATTACTAGCGAATCATGTTTCAGGCTTGACATGCCTGTAAAAAGTTTACATCCCTTATTTACAAGCTGGTGCCGCTTGCGAGGCGGGGAAGGGGGGGTCCAGGGGCCCTGGCCAGATCCCCTCCGCCTGGGGTATCCCCTCTGCCCTCCCCATCCCACAGGCTTCCAGGCATCCCGGATCCCCGCTGCCCGCCACCGCCCCCAGGGAACCGGGCGCCCGGGAGGAGGTTTGCAGCCCCCCCGGGGGGGGGGCGGGGGTGTCTCCGCCCCCCCCGGCCCTTCCTCCCCGCCCTCCCGTCCGTCTGTCCGCCTGCCCCTCCGCCTCTCCCTCTCTCCACCGCAGCCATCCCTCTGCTGACGCAGCCCTGCATCTTCCCGGCTGCCCGAACACCTCTTGCTCTCTCTCTCTCCATCCCTCCCCCTTCTGCCCCCGTACCTCACCCGTCTGCCTCTTACTCCCTCTCCCCCTTCCTCTTCCGTCTCTCCCTCCGTCCATCTGATTGTCAGTTCGTCCCTGCTGACTCTGGCCTCGATTCCGGTGAGTGTCTGCTTGTTTGTGCTTCGCTTTGTTATTCTCTCCTTATTCTGTTCACTGTCCCTGTTCACTGGGGAGAGCTTGTCCCTACCCAATCCATCCCCCTGTCCATCCCTCACCCCTACTCCCCTGAGGACTTACACCTTATTTGCTCTGCCTGCCCACCCTGTCAGCGTGATGATGGGGTGGGGATTTTTCCGGTGCTTCCCATCCTGTCACCCCAGAGCGGGAACTGGGGAATTTGAGGTAAACGTGTCTGAACCAGAGAGATTTATGTGGATGGATCTGGGGTGAAGGGCGGTCCCCTTCATCTGCTGGCACTTGGCCAGAAGATGGCCAGATATCGCTTGAACTATACCCTCCGCCCAGTGCCTTTCCGGGATTTGCTCTGCCAATCTATCCATCCAGCCATGGGTGGATAGCCACGTATTGTTCATCCCAATACAGCCCCATCCCTCCATCCGTTCATCCATCCACTCTTGTTTTCACACCTTCTTCTCTCCATCTTCCCTCGCTATCCCTCAGTTCTCTTCAAGATTCTCCCATGGTGGGGATGTGGTGCAGACCTCCTCAATGCAGAGATACTCCTGACGACATCCCAGTGCTTATGGATAGGGATTTCTGAATCCCTGGGTTTGCTCTGGCTGTACGTGGTGGGTTGGGCCTTCCAGCTATGTGTGTAGGACTGGGGAAATGGCAAGGAATCATCACCAAATAGGGGCTGCCTCGTGGTTTCTGTGCTTCTCTCCTCTTACAGGAGACCCTTCTTGTCTGCAGGTCTCCAGAAATGTGGCGTCAGACCTTTGGACTTCTAAACAAATCCTACACCCATGACAGTGAGCTGGGGATTGGACAGCTGAGGGACATTTGGGGGGTGGGGGATGCGCCCAAAGGGGGACAAGGAAAGGAGGAGGATGGGCAGCTGTAGAGGGAAATATCTGGACTGTGTCTTCCCAGAGTGAAACAAGGATGGGACTGGTCAAGAGCTCTACAGAAAATGGGTGGGGAACAGAGGTATGGGGCAAAAGGGAAGCTGGGGGCCGGGGGTCAGACACTGTTCTATGGCAGGCTCACGCTAGACCCTCAGTAACATTGGTCAGCTAGTCTTGGTTTCCAGGGTGGGAACAGCCACATACTTGAAGCAGCCCCAATCACCTCCTTGCGTCGTTCATGTGTGCTGATGGGCAGGTTGCCTCTCTCTCAACAGCAACAGGATCCTCTTTTCTGGGGAAGTGGCTCAACGTACCCCTGTCCACAGTGCCTCTGTGTAGTGCTGTGGTGGATGTTGCTATCCAGGATTATGTGGCTGACGTGGCCTCCGAACTCATCTACCAGAACAAAAGTCAGGTCTCCACAGAAGTCCTCTTCGTCTTCCCCCTGGGCCCCCACATGGCCATCTACTCCTTCCAGGCCTGCAGTGAGGATGCCAAGGTCCAGGCCATGCTGCGGGATGAGGTACCAGCATCCAGGGACAAATGGGTGAACCACCACAGGGGCATGGGATGAGCAGCCCGCAGCCTGCCTGGTGATCACCTCTCTGTTCCTCCCCTTCCCACCTAGGCCCAGCAGCTGCATGAGGCTACAGGGCGCTGGGAGGATCTGGAATACCTTCAGGATCAGACTCATTATCCGGGTGAGGTGTTTGCCTGCTTTCTGGGCACCCTGCCCCCTGGCAGGGAGCTGGTCGTGACTTTGCACTATGTCCAAGAGCTGCCACGGGATCCAGATGGAGCAGCCCATTTTGTGCTGCCATCCACACTGCATCCCTGCACAACACACTATGGTGGTGAGTGACCCCACAAGGAACCTGCCCTCCCAGCCACACACCCCACAGAAGGGCCGCAGACTCCCCATGTACTTTACAAACAGGCCCGATGCAACTTCCCTTTGCACCCACAGGGGCACCCACATTTTCCCCCAGGCAGTCCCTGGACAGACCCAAATATCCTTCCTTGTGCCCCATGAGGGCATCCACAACTCCCACAAACATTTTCCATAAACAGACTCATGGACCCCTCCATACGCCTCATTGACAGCCCCCAATTCTCTCCATATGTCTTATATATGGATGCCAAATCCTGCCCCCCCTCCGCCCCAACCCCTGCAGGCAGAGCCTTTGCCCTCCCCAGTGCCATATTTCTCCTTGCAGCCCAGAATTGTCTCGCCAGCAAGCTGCCCTACAGCCTGCTGCTCACTGCTAGCCTGCAGTCATCCCGTGGAGTGGCCAATGTCCAGGCCAACTTCGCCCTCACCCCTTTGATCTACACTGCCCGGGACCGCAGCACTGCACAGGTATGCCCTCCTGAGTGCCAGGATCCTGGGGGAAGCAGGGGAGGGGTGTCATCGCTGAGAAAAAGGAGATGCACTGGGATCAGTGCCTGTGCTCCTGGCCCAATGTTGGGTCTGGTCCCCTCCTCCCGTGCATGACCACGCACCCCTTCTCCAGGTCTCACTGGCTGGCAGCCCCCCAGGTAGGGACGATTTGGAGCTGCTGGTGTATTTTGGAGAACCCACTGCAGTCAGTGCTGTGGTGGAGAAAGGAGACCCTGGAGCCCCTCCAGGTGAGTGCAGCTGGGGAGGGAACATGGAGGCACCTCTGGGTTGCAGGAGGCGCTGGGGCACGGGGAGACACCGGGGATTCTGGGGGGCGAGATGTCATTGGACACTGGGATGGGAAAGGGAGGCATTCAGATGGGATAGTCTGGGTCCTGGGACGCCAGGGTGGGGTGCTGGGGACACTGTTGTGAGGTATCAGATATAGCAGGATGCATACGGGGAGTTCTATTTTAGGGCTCACTGGGTAGCTCTTCTGGAGGCAGTGGGCTGGAATACATGGGGCATTGGGCTGTGTAATTAGTGGGCAGTACAGTAGGGTATTGAGGTACCAACGCGGGGCATCAGAGGCTCTGGGATGGTGGAAGCTGAAAGCACAATGAGAATCAGAACCAGGAGGAGGAGAGGGGTCCCTATCTGGCCTTCATCCCACCCCGTACCTCCTCCAGGCTCCCTGCTTGGTGACCCCATGGTGTTGGTGATGCTGGCACCCAGTATCCCTGAGGCAGTGCCTGGGCAGCGCCTGTCTGGAGAGTTCATCTTCCTCCTGGACACTACTTTTCTTGAGCATGCACAGGTATCCCTGCAGAGCCGGGACCAGGATGGGTTGGAGGAGCAGGTTGAAGGGGAGCGGGCCAGGGCAGGCATTTATAGAGGGACAGAGATGTGAGGGGGGACCGGTGGGGCCTGAAATGGTCCTGAAATATCTCAAGTGCCATGGTGAGTTCAGGGCACTGGCTTGGGTCATCCAGGGGAGCCCAGAGGCTTTAGGAGGACCAGACTATGGGCAAAGGCCTCTGTACCCCCCACAAGTGCCTCCCAAGACCTGCCTGCTGTGTCTTTCCACAGGACTCCCTGCTCTTCCTTCTCAAAAGCCTGCCCCTGGGCTGCTACTTCAACATCTACTGCTATGGAGAAAGCTCTGTGGGCATCTACCCGTGAGCAAACATGGGGAAGGCCGGGTACTAGGGGGCTGGATTAGGTGCGGGTGGGTAGGGCTGGATATTGTGGGGCATGGCTGGGCGCTGTGAGGCTGGAATGGGTGCTGTAAGGCAGGGTTAGATGCTGGAGGGCAGGTGTGCATGCTCTGAAATCGGCTGGTTGGTATGGGGCAAGGCTGGGTGCTGGAGGGCACAGCTGGGTGCTGGAGGGCAAGGCTAGATTCTGGAGACGGGATCTTCATGGCGTTATGGGACAGCATCTTTTGGGGTTCTGTTGAGCAGAGTCTTGTAGGAACTATGTAGCAAGGTGTCTTCAAGAACTAGTATGGGGCAGGGTCTTGGAGAGGACCCTAGGGCACAAGCTGTGGGAAGTGCTCTGGGGCAGGGTCTCGGGGAGCACTAGGGCCGGCATAGAGCAATGTGCTCTCCAAACGTGCTGTGCCTCCTGCAGGCAAAGTGTTGAATATACTCAGGACAACCTGACCGAGGCCATGCGTCGCATCCCCTCCACCGGCTCCAGTCTGGGTGACACCAACCTGCTGGGAACCCTCCGCTCCATCTACAATACCTCCCGCCCCCGCGGACATACGCGCCAGGTCTGGGTGCAGGGGCATGGAGGGGTGGAGGGACAGGCGTCCCAGGGGGAGAGAGGACACAGGAGTGTGGGTGGAAGGAGCCACCCAAGGTATGTGGTGGTCACAAGGGAACAAGAAGGACGCCGTGAGGTCTGGGGGAATGGAGAAGTGGGTCTATACCTTTGGGCGTTTCTGTCCCTGAGTGGATATCTCTCCCTGGGGTAGTCTCTCTGCGGGGGGTCTCTCTCCTGGGCCCCTCTCTCCATTTCAGGGGCCTGCTCTCCCCATTTTGGGGTCCCTGTGCAGGGCCCCACCGCTCATGTCCCCTGTCTCTCAGCTCTTCATCTTCATGGCCGGGTCACCCCCCGACAAGGAAGCCATCGTAGCTGAGGTCTGCCGCCACCGCAACAGCCACCGGTAATGGGGACGCTCTGCCCCCAGTCCTCCAGTCACCCTTTGATTGTCCAGTCATTTCCACCCCTGATGAGGGCCCCTGCTCACCAGTGCCTGTCCCAATCCTTGGGTCCCTCCAGTGTCCCAAAGATCCTTCCCACCCTGCACAGCTCTCCTGTGCCAAGCCCCCATGTGGAAGTCTTTGCTTACTACTGCCACAACCAAGGCACCCTTCACAGAGTGAGCAGGGAGACTGAGGCACAGGGCTTGCACACCCTGATGTGCACCCAAGCTCTGCCCCAGCCCCCCTAGACTGACCCCAGCTCTGCCCCAAGTCCCAGCTCTCCTCTGCCAGCTCCCCATCTAACCCCAGCTCCAACCCCAGTCCCTCACTCTACTCCCTGCTCTTCCTCCTGCGCCCTTGTTCTGCACCCCAGCTTTGTTCTCCCAGCTTTAACTCCAGCCTGTGTTCTCCAGCTCTATCCCAGCATCCTTGCACCCACCTCCGGCTCTTATTTCTGACACCTTTCCCTGCTTCCCCCATAGGTGTCACTCCTTCTGCTTCTCTGAGGACAGCGCTGCCTTAGCTATAACCCTGGCCAGGGAGACGGGAGGTGAAGCTACCTACATCTCCTCTGGCAACAGCGTATTTGAGGTAGGAACCCAGGAACCCTGGCAGATCCCCCTCTATTCCACAGACGCACTGACTTCCAAGCACCCCACCACCTGGGCTGCCCACACACAGTAGTCGAGACTCGGCTGCCCCAGGAACCCAGGCACTCCGGCTTCCCCTGACTCTACCCCACCGCCCCACCCCACTGAGAACCCGGGTGCCTGGGCTTCTGCCCCACTATAACCCACAGACCTGACTGTGCCCAGGGAACATAGCTGGTGCAGGCTACCCCACGCATTCCACTGTCTCCCAGGGAACCCCGACACCAGGGGCCATGGGCTGAACCCTGGTGGAGCTGCGAACTGCGGTGTCCTACCCTCTGTCCCCAGGTGTTGAAGTGCCTGAAGCAGGCCCTCAAGCTAGCAGCTGAGGAAGTCTCTCTGAGCTGGACCCTGCCCTGTGGCCTGGAGGTTGAGGTGCTGGGGGGCACCCCTCAGTCCATCTTTCAGGGTCAACACAGCCTTCTCTATGCCCAGATCCACGGACAGGCACAGGTGAGAGCTGGGACTAGCCACCCCCAGCTACCTCCCAGTAGCCTCCCAGTAACCACCAGTAATCTTCCAGTAGCTTCTCCAAATCCCCCAGTAACCATCTTGTGTCCCCAGCAATCTTCAGTAGCTTCCCATGTGTTCCCAGGATACAACGGTGGCCAAGGGGGTCATGACCTTGAAGTACAGCCTGGACGGCCAGGATGTCAGCCACACGATTGAATTCCCACTGTGCCCACAGGGAGATGGCCGGTGAGAGCCTGTCCCAAGGGAAGATGCATGCATCCCCCTCATTTCGAACATGGACTCCAGCTGAGAGGGGGCCCAGATGGCTTATGCGTTCCCACCTTCCACACACAATCCCAAACTGGCAGAGAACCCAGGTGTCCAAGCACGCCCTCCTTCCCTGCTTTGACCCCACAGTGGCAGGACCCAAGCACCTGGGCACCACTTCCCTCCAGACAGACAAGGACCCTGTCCATCCTCTGTCCAATCCCTCTGCCCATCCTCACCCCTGAAGGGAGAGAACCCAAATGTCCAGGCTCTCTCTCTGTCCACCTTTCTCCAGCATGGAGGCAAGCCGGGTGGTCAGGCCTCACCCCACTCTGTCCCCAGGCTGGCTGGGCATCGCCTGGCCGCGAGATGCTTGCTGAAGAGGTTGTTGCCAGAGGCTGTGAGCGGGTCAGGGGATGAACCCAGGCGTCGTGCAGTCGAGATCAGCCTTGCTTCGGGGATCATCTGCCCCTTTACCAGCTATGCGGGGGTTCGCACATCACAGAGGGTCGCCTGGTACCGAGGTAAGGGAAGACACTCACGGGAAAGAGCTGGTGGGGCAGCTCCATGGGCTGTTCTCATTCCACTGGAGCTGGAACCCCAGCCACAGGGCACCCCCAGTCTCACTGGGTAAGCCCCATCACCACCAGGTGCTTCTTTCCCATGTGCTTAATCCAGCCCCTTTCCCTGTTTGCTCTCAAAGGGCCCCTGGCACTGTTGCCACCCCGCCAGTCACTCATCCCCTGCCAGACCATTGAGCTTCGTGGCTCCATTATGAGCAGTTCCTGCCGTCATAAGGCAATCTGGGTCCCACATCGCTGGCTGACAGCAGTGTGTGCATCATGGCTTGCCCTCCGTCGACTCACCCATGGCATTGCTCACCTGTCCCAGCAGGGGGCTTGCTCAAAAGGTATGAGATAATCTAACACCTTACAGAATTATGCTGCCATGTCTTGCCCATGGCATGGAAACGAATGAATTTTGACTTTAACCCTTCCCTTAGTTACCCTTAAACCTGACAGTTCTTCAGTGAATATGAGACCCAGCTCAGGGACACCCAGGGAGGGGACAGGGGTGGTGCTGGATCATAAGTACACATTTGGATAAGAAGTACTGGGGGGCTGTCAAGAGAGGTCTTGGGACATGGCTGGGCAGGAATGCCAGAAGAGGCAATGGCCAAAGTTGGGGTTGAGTTAGGGGTGTCCAGAAAGGGCTGTGGATGGGACTGCTTGGGGACATGCAGGAAGGAGCTTAGATTGCAGGTGGCTGCCTAAAGGAAGAGCAGAGACAAAGTTCTGGGGCATTGCACAGGGGAGTAGAGAAGGGCCATCCTTCTGTGATTGTCCCAACCCTCCTGCTCGTGTGTTCTCCCACAGCATGTAAACCACCACCACCACCTATTTCTTCTCTCAAGCATGTGAATCACCTGGAATTTGTTCTGTGGTCTCAAGATACTGTGTTTTGGCCCGCCAAAAGCATTGCTGAGTGCCAGGAGCTGGTGGCACTGCAGAATGTAGATGGCTCCTGGGCCCTCAGCTCAGGCCTGGCCTCTGTGCTGGAAGTCGATGAGGCTGAAATCAAGGGAAAGATGCCTGCTGAGGTAAGGGAAGAACCTCTTATGGTAGCAGTGTGTCATCCTGGGGCAGTGGGATCCCCTTGACTGGTGGCAACACTGGCATCCCAAGGGCAGCCAGAGAGGAATGAACGGATCAGAAACCAGAAGCCACAAAGGAAAGGGTGGGAAGCAGTGATGGGGCAGGGAGGATGCTCAGCACTACGTGCTGGTCTGAGTCATTGTTCTCCTACAGGTCCTGGAGCCAAGCATCTGGGCCACAGTGCTGGCTGTGACTTGGCTGAACAGAAATGGCAAGTGTTACCAAGACCTCTGTGGGCTGCTGGAGGCCAAGGCTGTGACCTGGCTATGCAGCCGAGCTGGTGAGTCTTGAGGATCCTTTTCCAGCTGATCCCCACAGCACAGCCTCCTCCCTTCTCTCTCCAGTGGGCTCTGCCTCACCCCTTTGCAGGACCACAATTTCCTGGGGACAGATGAAGGAGTCCTGTGTCCCCTTTCTCCTTTCCATCTGTGGACCCTCCCTCCTGCTTGACTTCCTAGTGCCCCTGTCTCTTACCAATTGCAGTGTCCCAGCTGGACAAGTGCCTGGAGGCAGCCAACACTCTCCTTGGGAGCACCGTGGAGCCAAGCGTCTTCAGGCTCTGAGCTCAACACATGCCCTGTGCTACAGACCGGCTGCACCTGCAGAGCTAAGAAGGGCCAGAAAGTATAGCCTAAATTCACCTACTGTGCTGAGATACCACTGTTGCTACCGGCTGGGGTCTTACATTAGAGATGAATTCTCACTGCTTATGTCTTATACTAGCTGGGCTGAACCTGTATCATGCTGAACTAACTCCTCAAGAGAAAACCTCTAGTTCAGAGCCTCCAGTGGGTTTGGTTTGGGCGGAGATGGGAGTGGGAAGGAAGCATCACATTCCCCAGTGGTTGCCCTTCCTGTACTTAGCTTTGCCAAAATGGGCTACTGGCCTCCACAAAGATGGCGCTTAGGGACATGGTTTAGTGGTGGACTTGGTAATGTTAGGTTAACGGTGGAACTCGATAATCTTAAGGGTCTTTTCCAACCTAAACGATTCTATGATTCTATGAGTCTATAGTTTCTGTCTTGACAAGAGGGTGCTGCGTACACCAGAAAAGATGAGCGTTTAGAGGTGTCAACAGCAGGCTCAATGGCAGTGGATCCCAATGAAGGACTCCTGCTGCACCCCACTTGCTGACCTCCTTGCTTTACCCCAAAAGACGAGGCTGTGTCAAGAACTCCCACATCTGCATTGCCATGCAAATCAATTATTTCGGAAGTAAAACTCTCATCTACATCAGACCCAGCCCATCATAAAGTCCAAGAGAACTCATGTGGGACAAGACTGTTTTGAAAACTATCAGCATGTTGGAGGTGGAACTGCAGGAGCTTTTCATTAGCAAACCAGTCATGCAGTGTACTCCCTCCTGGCCCAGGGCCCTGAATTCATGGGTCTCACTCCATGTTGGCAAAGTCTCCGATTCATTTCCCAATAAACAGTGAAGCTTCTGTAAGCCAAAAGGTGTGTGTCATAGCCTTTATTTCCATTGGGCCTAGGATCCTTCCTTCCAGGGGACATCTATGAGTCACCAGGAGGGGCATGAAAGGACGCCGCTTCCCAGAGAGCTGTATATTGTAATACACTAAATAAGGTGATGCCATTGCTCTTGGAAGAGCACAGACCTCTTCTAGGTTAGCAAGACAAGAGCCGAGGACTTGCCTGGCTTTTTCTAGACTTCTTTTAGCTTGAATTTATTTCAGCTTGATCTTAGCAGTAGCGGCTGTAGCAACACTTTGCCCAGCAGATAGATGACTGACGTCTAACTTATCCTAGCTGTAACAGAAAAGTTGTCAGGTGATTAATGTCCAACTTGGTTTTGCCTTTAACTTTTTAAATCCATTGGAGCATGCAGCTCTGAAAATAAATGCTGTTCTCCCTTTAAGCTTCACCTCTGCTGTCTGGAGCAGACACACCGCAAATGGCTGTGTCCACTGGCAACTCCCTCCTGCTCTGGAGGTCAGTGGGGAGACAAAGGAGTTCACCTTCCCCGAGATGCAAATGGGATGGGAAATGTGCCCTCCCACACTCCTTGGGGTGTAGAAGGAGGAAAGAAGGGCATTGTGGACCTCGCATTTTAGAGAGGTGAATCATGACTGTGAGGAAATACTGGT
>NW_010973123.1:100300-100526 GCF_000737465.1 Haliaeetus leucocephalus
TATTGTTATCACTTAATATGTATAATATGATTGAAATAACCAGGGAGCTGCTAAAGTCCTGTGTATAGCTCCCATCAGTTAATATTTCAAATAGGGAAACAGTAACTAGACATGATTTAGGGTTTACGAACTAACTACTAGACAACGGGGCTTTGTAAGTAAGTAGGATGTTTATGTCAGAAAAGGTAATGGATTGTGGTCTGGTCAATAAACCTTGAAGAACCAC
>NW_010973123.1:103077-103818 GCF_000737465.1 Haliaeetus leucocephalus
TCGTGATGGTTCGTTTGCTACGATCTCAAAAGTGCAAAATTAAGGTGACCAACACCAAAAGGGATAGCAGTAATCACACAGTAAAACTTTATTGTATTGCCTGTGAGGAGGCACGCAATAGATAGAGATGGGTGAAAGAAAGGAGAAAAGTAAAGTAAAGTTTAGAGAGAGGAGAAAGAGAGGTTATAGCTACCACCACTGATCTCAAGACGTCCTAATGGTCCCGGGTCCAGCTGATGCTGCGTCGTCGATCGTCATGGTCCTTGGTGGGGAAGCTTCCAACTTCCGTTGTTCAGAAGTCATCTTTTATGCTTAGTAACACGCCTTGCTCCACCTCTGCCTCAGGAGTCTCCACCCTTCTCAGAATACAATTATCATATCTCCGCCCTTCTCGAGCGAGGCTATCACACAGGTGCGGGGTCAGTGTCCGAGGTGTGGTAAGTCTTGGAGGCGGGCAGCCTTCGACCAGGAGGTGTGTTTTGGTATTATAATGAAGCAAAGTTCATCTAAAGTTCATGATTTCTTCATCGATGTTATGGCAACAGTTGCAATCCATCCTTTTTGACAGTAGCTATGCGGTTATCTCTAACGGTTCCAGTCAGGTACCTTCCAGGAACCTTGTACCACACATTCCATCCTTGGGACTGCTGCGCTCCAAACAGGCCATTGTCAGGTAGGGTACTGTTCATGTTCCTGATGACAATGTTGAGACAATGCTGATTTTCTGACCGACTCTTACAC
>NW_010973123.1:105489-114576 GCF_000737465.1 Haliaeetus leucocephalus
AGGAACCTTAATATTGTTAAAGTTTGAAATAGCTAACCCTAGAAACCTCACCAGGAAGTTACTGCTTTTTCTATGTTTTAGGAAACTAAGGAAACCGTCATGGACACCAGTTTGCTGCTTGGAAACCCCCTTACCCTTCCCATCTTGAGTATCAAAGATTCCAGTCAGTAGAGCTAAGTGTAACTGACCAATGATTGTTTTTTAAATAAGAATATTGATAAGGTTATATAATCAAAGGACCAATCATTATAAAGGTTAAATTTAAGAGCGAGCATAGTATGCATTTTTATGTAAAGAGCTTATGTAACAATGACCTGACAGAAAAAGTCTATAAAAACTGATGGATTTTGATACTAAGTTGGACACGCCTTTGGAGGAGCGATCCTTCATGTCCCCAGTGCTGCAATAAATGAAGTGCCTGTTTCTTAACTTCACATTGGTGTTAAGGAGTTTTATTCCGGATTTCGGTAACAACCTTGACTGCCAAGTCACTCTGTGCTGGGTCAATGGCTCATTTTCCTGCCAAGAGGGACATATCATTAATCAGGAAAGAACAGAAAGGATCAGAATGATCTTGGCTACTTCTGTAGGCATTATTAAAATTGTTTGAAGTTAAAAATGTTTAAATAACTTAATCTACAACAGGATTTTCTAATCTACAACAGGATTTTCTATATCTGACGTCAATACCATGGGATAATTCACGCATGGGCCTCTTTGCTTCCACTTCAGACAGGACAAACCAGATTTCAGATCATATTCCTGTTGAAAAAATGAATGCCCTAAGGGCCCAGAGAAATGTGACAGGGTCACCTTCCAGGAGACCAGGGTCTTCTGTGGTGCACCGAAAAAACCTGATACCCAGGGCAACAACAATGTTCCTTTGAGCTGGCTCGCAGGAAGAGAAAGCTGGAGACAGAATTGGTGATGGGTCTTGTCAAATGCCAACTCCCTGTCCATCTTGTTGTACTTGCAGGAGTACCAAGTACTGGAAGATCACGTATGTCATCTGCCTACAGATAACGCAGTGCTGTTAAAGGTCCTTGAGGTGGGAAGGGGATGCTGCAATTTTCACCATTCTGTTGTGTCGCACACTCCTTGTTTTACTGACGTGTTCCTATGGGTGGGAAAATTGCTGATAACAGATCTCTTTCAGTCTGAGACCTGACCAAAACTACACCATGAGTGGGAGCAACAGGGAGGAACAAAAAAAGCTGATTAATCCTCCCAGAGTGCTTATGTGTTCTGTTGGCAATCCAAATACCAGATGGTCATTTCTCCTGGTACTAATAACGATACTTGTAAAAAATGTGTGTTAGGCTATGATTGCCTTTATGCATCTTGCATATCAGGAAGAGAGGAAAAAGTAGCATTCTTAACATAAATACAGCTGGTGGGAGTAGGGGTTCATCATCCAACCCTTTGTCTGGGTCTGAGGTAAATGTTGAGTCTCTGTTGGTGTTTCTGAGGGCTGTGGTCAGAGCTGGGGGCTTTCTCTAAAGAAGAAATGGGGGCTGCTTTAAATCCCTGGGTGTTTGGGATAGAAAAAAAGGATTTCAAGCACGTGACCCGGGGTAGTGAGACAAATACCTGAGAAAAACCTGACTAATGGTTTGTGAAACTCCTTGACAAAATTAATGGGAGCAGGGTTGGTGGTGGGAAGGAAAAACTTGCAGGAGCCAAAACTCTTTGGAGTTCTGTTCTTGCAGATGGAAGTGTTTGGAACTTTAGATGGAAGCTGTTGTAGCTGAGCTAGAGCAAAACCTAAATGAGAAAAACTTCTCCATGAAAGCTATTAGTTCAGCTGAACTAGCATCATTCTGTTGTAACAAAAAATCCTAGTCCTATGCTGAATCAAAACAAGCTGCTGCTTTTTGTTGTGAGCATGGGTGGTTTGCTTAATAAGCACCAGAAGACTAATTCAATCTTTATCGAATCATTAATGGTTGCCTCCTTTGCATATGTGTATATCCAGATATCACCCTTTGTTTCTGCATATCTGTGCAGTTATGTAGACAAAATACACTCCTGGCCCATCCTGTCTGCTCCTCAGCTGTGTCATCTGTTTGTAATCACCCATCAACATCCACTTTTCCCCAATGAAAATAATTTCATTATTTTCTTTCTGTTAGCAGTTAAGGAATGTATTTTTTTAACTCCCAGTGGTAGCTTTCAACTTTGGTGTCAAACAAATTTCAGAACATTTGCAGAGCCTGTCACCCATGCCCTCCCATTCAGATCAAGTGGATATGCTCCTTCTTCCTTTGTGAGATAGAGGCATGTGGGACAGAGAGCTTCATTTGTGATAATAACAACCTACAGTTTGTTGAGTTAATTCAGGAATGAAGCTGCCATTACTGTATGGCAGCATACTTCAGAAAGAGTTCTCAGAACAGACAGTTTTGGGTATTCTGTTCCCACAAGTCTTTTGCACTCACTTTACTATCTTATCAGCCATCTTACCCAGAGGAGGCTGTGTAGATTTGCTCACAAATTTTAATCATCATTACCACCCAAAATGAAAAGAAACACAGGGAAATGAAAGATAGATTCTTATACTCATTGAATCCATAGAGCTGACATACTCTGCAACAGCTGATTCATCAGGTCTGTCTGAGAATTTGGGGCTCTTTACATGATTTTAATTTTTGTTACCAGTTAAGTAACTTGTTTTCTATGCTGATTTATCAGTTAGGCTTCTTTAAAGTTCTGCAGACCCCTCATGCCTTTTAAGTGATCCATTTTTCCCCTAAAGATTTCAGGTTGGATGAGCTAATTGCTCATTCCCAGCTACTTGTCTTTGCACAGTAATGGGCTTTATTAAATGCCTGTGAATGTGCAATGGAGCTACCTGAATATCTCCCCTCAGTCTGGAGCCACCCCTTAACAATAGCACACAGAGAGGTTTAATTAAATGATGATTATAGACACTGCTGACAAATATTTATCTCCTTTCCCTCCCCAGAATATATTTGTTATTTGGGATGATGATTTTAACATTGATGGCTTGTTCACAAATGTGAATGTATTCTTTCCATTTTTGACTTTTCATTTTTCAGAGAACCATTGGTGGCTACTAAACATAATCCAGGCCCTAAAGAGACCAAGACATGTGAGTATTACACTCTAAGTGGTTTTGACAGCATATTTCCATGCATTCTGTATGGTATGTCTAAATATTTTGATGGTTTTAATATTTTGTACTAGCTATGGAAACTGGTTTGCTGCTAGATGACTGTAAAAGTGAGATTTGGTAAATAATTATTAGAAATCTTATACTAACACTATGATTGAAACAATAGACAAAAGTATAGCCAAGCAATTAACTAGTAGAGATAGTTACTCATAAATTTTGCAGTTCTTTGCTCTTATGACGAGATGTTCCTGTACGCTAGATGAGAACAATGTTGAAACTGACCACATGTGATTGAAACTGCATTAAGCTTTAAGATCAAAGAACAAGGACAAGAACAAAGAGTTCAAGGACAGCCAACAGAATCTCAAATGGGTCGGTGGTCGCAAAAGCAGCCCTTCGACTCAAATGATTTCTTCATTGTACATGATCGGATGTGCATTTAAGGATGGTCAGTGGCAGGATTTTCTATCACAGATGTATGAAGTCATTCAGGTGCACGTTAGGTCAGTCACATTCATGGAAATAAATTGGAAATAAGTTGGAAATAAGTTCCAACTCAGTTATAAAATTCTGGTCCAAAGTCATGCTTCTGAGAACTGTCAAAAGCATGAGGCTTACAGTAGAGAGAACCATGATACCAATTACCTGTTAGTGTTAAGACGATAGCTGTTTGGTATCCATATAGAGTGTAAGAAAGTTTATTTTTCAATCAGATTTTCTGATTAAGGACCTTGCCAAATTGGAATGATAATAAAAGGGAGAGAGTCAAAAACACAGAGACATAAAAGCCTACCAATTAGCACTAACAGAAACAATAACCAGGAATAAACATCCCCAGTTGATGAGCTCTCAAGAAATTACAGGTGACTGGGACTTTGCAACTAGTAAGGATGCAAAATAGAGAGTCAAGAATGTTGGACAGGGTCAGTGGGGCCATGCCAGGTGATGTGGGCATGTTCAGGTGAAGGGCAGCCAGGAGGAACAAAGAACAGAAAAGGAGTCTAAAATGGGCTAGTTGAGTGTAAACTGGGGCTGGTCAGGATGAGCCCGCGCCTGTCTGTCCTATCTTAAATCTTTTCATAACTCCCTCTCTGCATATTCTTGCTCCATGCCATGTGTACATGTGCTGCAAGGACCAAATTCTAGCTGCTGGGGGGATCAGTGTGAGTGGGTTTGGTGCCAGCTACTGAAGTCAGACTGGGGGTGTGGGCATCTTTGGCCTCTGGTGTGAGCTATGGGAGCTGGTGAAGTTCCAGTGCAGTTACTGGAGCCAGTAGGTTCTCAGCCTACAGCCACTGGGGTGAGAACAGCATGTGTCCCCAAAACCCGTTACTGAGGGGACTGGCATGAGTGAGGTGAGTGAGGGGCTTAGCACTGGCAGCTGGAGCAGGACCATGGGTCGCAGCTCTTGTGCCTTGTGCTGCTGGGGGCAAGGGGGAGTGTCTGTATCTCCCCCAAACTAGGTGTTGGTGGGGTGTGTGTGTGTATTCACCGACAAACTTCAAACTGGAGGAGGAGGTCTAAGCAAGGGCATCAGGTGGGCAGAAAGTCTGTGCTGACGCCCAGGGAGAACCTGCAAGAGTGGGGTGCCTGTGGGACAAGGGTGTGACTGCTGCATGTTTGGTGCATCAAGGTGGACCAGCCGGTGAGTAGGGGGGACCACAGGTGGGTCAAAGGGCCAGGATCTGGGTGGAGGTACCAGACAGACAGAGGGGCCATGCTGATGCTCAGGGGACCCACAAACATGCATGTGCTTGTGAATCCTGGGGATGTTATATGTGTGCCTGCACTAGTGACCTCCTGTCTTTGCCAGTCCCAGAGGAGGAGGAGACACGGCTGGCTGCATTCATGTGTGATGTGAGTCCTGTATGTATTTTCTGTGACAGTTTGTGTGGCTGGCCATGTCGATGTCCTTTGTATGTCTGTGTGTCTGTGTCCTGTGAGTCTCAGGGATATGTGCTTAACTTTACCACCAGCTGAACCTGCAAATGGGATAGCAGCAGCTGCGTCCCTGAGATCCCAAGTCCCTAGGAACCGGGCTGGGCTCCAGTGGCTGGGCAGGAGGGTCACGGGCCAGCGCTGCTAGAGCCTGCAGCTGCTCTTGACATTTTTTAATAATGCTAAAGGTGTTTGAGACTCCAAGGCACCGTGGGATAGCACTAAAGCCCAGCTTGCAGCTCTCTACATTGTCAATGATTAGAATAATTTCTGAAGAAAACAATTTTCTTTTTTTTCTCCTGTGATTGTCTTTAAAAGGCACTACATAATTATGCTGCAGAAGCATTCTAATGATTGAACTAGCATGCAGATGCTCATGTAGGTTCTCATGTACTTGCAAGTCAAAATGCATGTGCATGATGTAGTTTCATTGTCCCTGTTCCATAAAACTACCTGATTCTGCTACTATTTCAACTAAATTGAAACAACTTTATTCCTTTTCTTCTTCTCTGTGAGGCTAGTCTTGGGCAACTGGCATATATGATATCTGTGTGAAGGGCAAGTAAATTCCATTTATGGTGCTTCAGAGAAAACATGCCTCGTGTTCCATGGAATATATCATGTGCTAATGTCACAGATTATTCAAGCTGTGGCAGGAGAGCATCTGCATTTAAAATACAATTTAAAATCTGCAATGCAAGCTGACTGTAGGAGTCATCAGCCCAATACTGTCCCTAATGTAAGAAAACAAAGGGAATTCTTCTAGTGAAATTTGCATGATCCATTTTGGAGGCACTGGATGGCAGAACTGCTGAAGGTAGGATACTTACTTCAAAATGCTTATTTGTGAATACATAAAGCAAATTCAAGGAAGAACTAAGACCAAAACTTAAAGGTCCTCATAGCCACTAAACAAGAATTACACAAAATGAGAGCTTTTTCTGAGAGGTGTTCTGCATTAGGAAATAAAACACTAACCTATCAGTAATACAATGACTGTTGTGAGTTTTATTGACTTTAATTCACAGCTAATGACCACAGCAATAGTCTAAAACTTTCATAAGGGATGAAAGAGCAGAATTAGGTAGATTCTACTTCAGCTGCAAGGATCTAACAAGTTAAGAAAACTAGTGTGAATGTGTGTACTACAAACTGCATTTTGTCATTCTCTATTCTGTTATGCATAGGTTATATTGAGGTCTCTCAAAATCTGGAGCTTCAAATAACAGTGTTCTTTCATTTCTTTGTTAATGGAAACAGTCAAAACCAGAAAGATTCCTTTTAAATACATCAGGTCTGTAAATGCCTGAGAATGTTAGGAGTTTCTTTATTGTGCTTGTAAGTTAAAATCATCTGTGGCTCCCAGATCCACAGCTTTCATTTTCATGTTCGTGCTAGAAAACCCACAGACAAAAGGCGTATTATGTGAGTAAAGTTATAGCAGAAAGAGAAATTAGATGGAGTCAGTATGAGGAGTGACTGAATCATGATAGGGTTGTATGCACTGCTCTTGCTTTGACGACATGTCCTTCTCTATGTCCTCTGGTCTGTTGACCAGGTCCATGTATGTTCAGTGGAAAAGGTGGTTCCTCCCTGCCGTGGTTTAACCCCAGCCAGCAACTAAGCACCACGCAGCCGCTCACTCACTCCCCCGCCATCCAGTGGGATGGGGGAGAAAATCAGGAAAAGAAGTAAAACTCCTGGGTTGAGATAAGAACAGTTTAATAGAACAGAAAAGAAGAAACTAATAATGATAATGATAACACTAATAAAATGACAACAGTAGTAATAAAAGGATTGGAATGTACAAATGATGCGCAGGGCAATTGCTGACCACCCGCCGACCGACACCCAGCCAGTCCCCGAGCGGCGAATCCCTGCCCCCACTTCCCAGTTCCTAAACTAGATGGGATGTCCCATGGTATGGAATACACTGTTGGCCAGTTTGGGTCAGGTGCCCTGGCTGGGCATGAGAAGCTGGCATGAGAAGCTGAAAAATCCTTGACTCTAGTCTAAACACTACTGAGCAACAACTGAAAACATCAGTGTGTTATCAACATTCTTCACATACTGAACTCAAAAACATAGCACTGCACCAGCTACTAGGAAGACAGTTCACTCTATCCCAGCTGAAACCAGGACACTCCCTCTGTCCCCACACATGGATACAGTTCTGCTGTGAAAATGTATTCTGTGCCTTGAGATTTACCAGTGTAGTCCAGTGATTGCTTGCCCCTTTGGTAAGAGATGACAAGGCTGAAGAACACTGAATTAATGACCACTTTCTCCTCTGTGGCAGGCTAATTTCTTCTCTCTTTCTGTGCATCAGTTTCACATCCTGGGCAGTAAGAAAACACAAAGCTGTCTGGCATAGGTCTGCATGACTATCCCATGGCATTGCACACATGGTGGCACTCACCAGGGTAACAAGGCAATGTGACTAATGAAGCAGACAGTACTGAGCTTCACCCTCTGCACTTCATGAATGTTCTCTATGGGTATCTTTCCCTGTAATTATTCCTTCTTCCTTTGCTTGTCTATAGACAAAGGGTATTTGGTTTTGCTTTGTTTTGTTTTATTTTTGCTTTCTTTGGACTGTGGGTATTTTGGTTGTCAGCTGGGCTTTCCCTTCAGTGCAGAACGCACCTATGGAGCCAGCTGGGACCATAGACCTGACATTTGGGGGGAGTACATGTTCTTGGCAATTAACCCTACACCCATAATGGAGCCAACCCTTAAATGCCAACTCCTCACAGTCGTGTGCTTGGTCACTATCCCAAACTATGAAACTTACAGAGCACTAACATCATGCACTTTCAGCATGCACAGCCATTACCTTCTTACTTTGTTCAGCTAAGCCAGCTCTAGAGTTGCACCCTTTGATCCAGGGGCTCTCCGGGAATTCCCAAGAGACTCCTCACTTGAGTAACTGGCTGAAGTACAGTGATGTTGGTGCAGTGACTAGTCATCTGACAGTCTGTCCATTTGATTCCTCCCAGATGAAGAGAACAAAGGGAACAGAACCAGAAAACGACACTCTGCTGACTGAATTTGTCCTCTCTGGATTGTCCAGCCACCCAGAACTGCAGCACTTGCTGTTCTTCACATTCTGCTTGATTTACACCACCGCCATCATTGGGAACCTTCTCATCTTCATAGTCACAGTGCACCCCACCCTCCGCATGCCCATGTACTTCTTCCTCCGGGTCCTGTCCTTCCTGGATATTTCCACAGCATCAATCGTTGTTCCCAAGATGCTGGTAAACTTCCTGTCAGAGGACAGGAGCATTTCCTACATGGGCTGTGCCACACAGCTCTACTGTGTGATTTTCTTAGGAGCCACTGAATGCTACATTTTGGCAGCCATGGCCTATGACCGTTACATGGCCATATGCAACCCTCTTAGATATGCAATCATCATGAACAGCAGAGTTTGTCATTCCTTGGTCCTGCTGTCATGCTGCAGTGGTAATATTGTGTCTGTGGTGCAGACAGCTTGGGTGTTCACATTGCCATTTTGTGGGCCCAAAAAGATTAACTACTTCTTCTGTGATATTCCCCCCCTCATCATGCTCTCCTGCACTGACACCTCTTCATATGAAAAGCAGATCATCACAGGCACAGTGCTGGTCATCTTTACACCATTTTGTCTCATCCTGGTATCCTATGCCTGCATCATCTCCAGCATCCTGAAAATTTCCCCTGCAGAGGGCAGACACAAGACCTTCTCCACCTGTTCCTCACATCTTACTGTTGTAACACTGTATTATGCAAGTGGGACCTTGATTTACTTACGGCCAAAATCCAGTAATTCACAAGACACTAAGAAAGTCCTAGCTCTCATATACACAACCGTAATTCCCACATTAAACCCTCTGATTTACAGCCTGAGAAATAAAGAAGTGAAAGCAGTACTAACCAAAATTATAGCTGAGCTGAGGAAGATATAAACTTATTCTGCTTGAAAGGAATCTTTCTTCTCCTCTGCATACTTGGATTTTTTGTTTCTTTTA
>NW_010973123.1:115516-116413 GCF_000737465.1 Haliaeetus leucocephalus
ATTACCAGACTTAGGGAGTTTGGTTGTGTTAACAAACTATCATGTCTAGATTAATGAGCAGCGCAGTTTATTAAAGCAACAGTACAGGTTCTTTTGGATTGCCGGCGATAAATACACTGTCTGCAAAGCACATGCAAATAATAATACAGTTGAATAAAAGCACATTAAATTTTGCAAAAAACTTTACAGAGATTTCTCAGTTTCCTGGGGAAGCACTGGGTATAACCAAGGGTTTGAATCTCACCCAAAAGCTGTCTCTATAGGGGGAAGAGAAGTTCAGCCTGTTGACTGATCCCAGAAGTCAGCTATGTCCTCCCAACTTGTCTATGATGGTGTCTTCCCTAACATTCCACTTTTCTTGAGCCCTTTTATATTTTCTTATTTTTTAGGTGGCACTTGAGTGACTCTACTCATACACACCTTTACTTTGATTGCTATAAAGTTCTCTTGCTTTGCTTTTAAAGGTATATGCTAGACAATTTTCAGAGTACATGCTCAGTGAGTGGTGGTCACACCTTGGAGGTCGGTAGTTTGGGGGATGGAGGCATGTTTTGTTATTATAATGAGATTATAATGAGCAAAGTTCACCCAGAGAACATGATTTAGCATGTCACTACTCCAGAACTGGGCACTTATGATATAAATCAGAAGTAAAACAATAGCATTGACAGAACCCCCATTATTTCACCTCCTTGCTTCAGTGGATTCAATGCAGGGACCTTCCATTCTTGTTCCAGCAGTTCCAGTTCCCTATCCCTGCAGTGATATCACAGAGCCTGGCCGCGGTGTCTCCACTCCACCCTCTGTGTCGTTTCTCTTAGAGTTAGCATACCAGACTCCTCTGGTGTTGCTAACATCTAAGGTTGCAGGTTATGTTGCTTAGGGAATTATGGAACA
>NW_010973123.1:153678-163088 GCF_000737465.1 Haliaeetus leucocephalus
GACACGCTCCAGCACCTCAATGTGTTTCTTGTAGTGAGGGGCCCAAACCTAAACACATTATTCAAGGTGTACTCTCACCAGTGCTAAGTATAGGGGCACAATCACTTCCATAGTTCTGCTGGCCACAATATTTCTGATACAAGCCAGAACGCTATTGGCCTTCTTGGCCACCTGGGCACACTCCTGGCTCATATTCAACTGGCTGTTGACCAACACCCCCAGGTCCTTTTCTGCTGGGCAACTTTCCAGCCACTCTTCCCCAAGCCTGTAGTGTTGCATGGGGTTGTTTTGACCCAAATGCAGGACCCAGCACTGAGCCTTGTTGAACCTCATACAATTGGCCTCAGCCCAGCGATCCAGCCTGTCCAGATCCCTCTGTAGAACCCTTCTATCCTCAAGCAGATCAACACCCTCGCCCAACTTGGGTATTGCCTGCAAACTTACTGAGGGTGCACTCAATCCCCTCCTCCAGATCATTGATAAAGATATTAAACAGAACTGGCCCCAGTACTGAGCCCTGGGGAACACCACTTGTGACTGGCCACCAACTGGATTTAAATCCATTCACCACAACCCTCTGGGCTCGTCCATCCAGCCAGTTTTTTACCCAACAAAGAGTACATTCATGCACCCCATGAGCAGCCAGTTTCTCCAGGAGAGTGCTGTGTGAAACAGTGTCAAAGGCTTTACTGAAGTCCAGGTAGACTGTAGTCCACAGACCTTCCCTCATCCATCAAGTGGGTCATCTTGTTGTAGAAGGATATCAGGTTTGTCAAGCAGGACCTGCCTTTCATAAACCCACACTGACTGGGCCTGATCACCTGGTTGTCCTGCACGTGCCATGTGATGGCAGTCAAGACGATCTGCTCCATAACATCCCTCAGCGCTGAGGTCAGACTGACAGGCCTGTAGTTCCCCGGATCCTCCTTTCAGCCCTTCTCATAGATGGGTGTCACATTTATTAACCTCCAGTCAACTGGGGCCTCTCTGGTTAGGGGTATAAAAGGGGCCGGTCAGGAGTAAATTTCAAGTAAGATGGCTTTGGGAGTACAGAAAGAGGAACAACATATATACCTGTCCAAGCTAACCTTCACCAAATACCCATGAACCACAAGGGCATATTAGCATGTTGCCAAGTATAAAAAAAACCAGTATCCTGAAATATCATAACTAATGGCTTTGTTAGGTCCTTTTGATTTGTATTACAAGTAATCCATTGAAAAACCAGATTGAATAATTGGATTGAATGATGGTTGTCCTTGACAGTAGCTTTTCTTTCCCTCTCCTCCCCACGCTCTCCGAGTATGTAGTCTGCCAATTTCAGCTGGGCATGATGTGCACATCTCTGTCCCTGTGTTTCTATGAGTGTGCCTGTGTGGGGAGGGGTTGAACCAATGCATGTTCCCTACACGCACATCTAGGGGAGGAGGGTGTGCATATGTAGTTGGACACTGCATTGGGGAATTTGGGAGGTACATGCTTGTCTTAGATTCCAGCTTCTGATTTACAATCCTTTAAGCTGGGAGAAGGGACATTTGGGTTAGATTGGGAATTTTATAGGAGGGGTAGTCATGACATGCCCCTAAAATCTCAGAAAATTGTCCCGGTCAAGTCTGAGCCATGGTTCACTGGAAATGAAGGGGTACGGGAAGGGAAATGCCAACCTTAATTAGGAAAACAGCAATGTCTTACAATTTGTGAAAGAATGTGTGACGTGGACTAACATTACAAATGGCACAGAACTTCCACTGGTTCCAAAAATGAAGAACTAAGCCTAGCTGTCTTTGATACTGCAGTGTGACTCAGCAGTTGGCACAGAGCTAACCCCAAAGCAGGTCACCAGTGCAGATCACTCGGCTCTGCTGGAATGAGACCAAAACTGCAGGATCCACCTGGCCACAGACATCCCATGACCCAGTGCATGGAGAGACGCAGCTATCAAAGCCAAAGAACTGGACTTGCCTATACGAACTGTTACAGTTACAGAGGTGTTACTGATCTTAAGTGCCTCAATACGTTCATGTCTATTGTCTCTGATGGGTTGGCCAGCAACCACAGCCCTTGCACATGCTCCCCTCCATGGTTAATGCCCAGAGGAATTGGGCTCCTGCCTCGATGTGTGCAGCCCATAGGGGGGCCCCATTCAGGCTCTATGGGAGTGAGGAGTGGTGCAGCTTTTTCTGATATTACCGGTCAATGGAGGAGTGTCATAGGATGCTGAAGGAGCATGTCTGCTCTTTTAAGGATATCTGGTCAAAGGAGCCATAAACAAGAACATACAGAGATAATCCTGACACACGATAAGGGATGTGATGAGAGCAAACCTTATCAGTCACCCTAATTGGTAAGGATGCGTGGCTCAAGTCTGAAAACATTTATTTTTACAGCTGGGAAGTTAAGGAAAGGGAGACAAACACACAGTCATAAAATCTGACCAATTAGCATCAACAAAGACAATAACCAGAAGCAAACATCATTAGTCACACTAATCGATAAGCTCTCAAGAAGCTATAGGCAACCAGGGCTTTGCAACCAGTAAGGATGCAAACCTGAGTGTCCAGGATGTTGGATGGAGTCATGGGACCACGTCAGCTGTTGAGAGAATGTGCAGGGGAGGGGAAGCTGAGAGCAACAAAGAGGGGGGGTAGACAGAAAAGGGGTATAAAAGCAGCTGGTTGGATATAAACCTGGGTCAGTCAGAGCTGGTCTGGATGAGCTCTACACTTGACCACCACAGCCTGTCCTGTCTTCTTATTAGATCTTTTCATAACTCTCTCTGTGTAATCCCACTCTACCCCATGTAGGTGTGCTGCAAGGACTAAGTGCCAGCTACTGGAGGATCAGCATGAGTGGATTTGGTGCCAGCTACTGAAGTCAGATGGGGGACCAGGCACCCCTGGCCTGTGGTGTCAGCTACTGGAGCCAGTGGGGCCTCACCCTACCACCACTGCAGTAATAACTCTGTGTGTCCACAAAACCAGTTACTGGGAGGACCAGCACAAGTGAGGGGCTCTGTGCCAGCAGCTAGAGTGGGACAGCAGCTCACAGCTTGTGTGCCTGGTTGCTGGAGGAGGTGACTGACTGTTATCTCCCACAAACCAGGCACGCATGCGGTGTGCATGTGTATCCACCAGCAAACTTCAAGCTGGACCAGCTGGGCAAGTAGGAGGCCTTGGGTCCAGGCAGGGGCACTGATGTATCAGGCATCAATTTCAGAACCCATACTGGGATTGAGGTGTCAGAAGCTCATCTAAGTCCTGTGACATGTGCTTAAGCCAAATGTCATGCAGAGGCAACCCTTCAAAATCCTGAGTGAGTTCCCATCCAGGCAGGGAGCCCAAGGCCTAGGAACTCTGCTTAGTGGTAGTCTTTCACGGGACATGCAACCCTCTTTCAGAAGAGCTGCAGGATGCCAGTTCTTCTCCAGCCATACTTGTCTTTATTTCCAATCACAACCCAAGGCTGTTGCAATGATGAAGGTACATACAGGTACAGAAACAACCTAATTGGGCTAGCTAACCAGCTTGCCTGACAGAAGGATGCTGTAGTCCACTACATCTGGGGAAGCAGACTGAAGTCTGAGGCTCTAAAAAGGTAGCTGGAGTAACTAAAGATGAAGCACTGCTGATCATCTGCATTGTATTGCCCCACAATGAACTGGGTCTGTAACTCAGAGTAGGTCAGCCTGCTCTCAAGGACAGGAAACTGAGGCACATGGGAAGATAAAAGAATCTGCACCCAACTTACAGGCAGCACAGACACAATCCAAGCAAGCCACATTTATCTCAGGTGATGTTGCTTTTATAGCTATTCCCAAAGTCGCAGCTCACCTGGCTGTGCTCGCACTGACTGCAAGGACTATCTCTAGCTCCAGCTGGACAGTCCTGCTCTAATTTTTCCGCCCAGAAAGTCAGCAGATTGCCATTCCATCTCCAGTATGGACTGAGCAAAGAGGTAGGTGAGTGGGGAGCCTAGACTCCACCAAGATTGACCCTTCCGCTACTGTGACCACATTAACCTGGCATAAGCCAGGTTCTTGTTCTGGAAGGTTTCTTATTTCAGGAATGGAGCAGGTCTTTTTAACTTCCTGAAGTGCTTTTAAATATATTTTTCTAGCCCCAAATTACATCACAGTAGGAATATTTCTCCAGAAGCAGTGCTATAATGAACTTAGCTGCTCTGTAGATTTCACATCCTGCAACCCACTTTGGCATGTGAAAATGGGTTAAGGGAAGCATGTGGATACATTTCCTTACAGTATGAGATGATGAAATTGCAATGTTCTCCGTAAGAGAAGAGATACTGCTTCCCAAGGCAGCCCAGGCAGCCTGGATATTCTCACTGTCCAATCAGTGGGAATGCCCTTAATAAAAGTACCACCTCATGGGATGAATAAAGGAAAACCACCTTGCCAGGGACCAGATAACTACAACAGTCAACAGCTGAGGTGCTCCCTTTAGACTAAGGCAGTGCCTTGCACTACCTCACACCACCTCACACCAAGATGAACCACCCAGATTCTCCTCAGCACAAGCTCAGATGTAGTCGACACTTACCCAAGGCCTCAAGAGCAGTCCAGGTGCAACAGACTGCCACCCTTGTCCCTACAGGCTGGCAAAGCAGTGTTCTCCTTCATGCCCACCACAGCATCAAGGTTATGCAACCTTGGAGGGTTGCAACTCTTGGGCCTAGGCTCAGCTGGAGGTTCCGACACAGCAACTTGGTACCAGCACAGAGGCACCACAAGAACAGAGATGGCAGTCTCCAAGCCATCTGTATCCAGCACCCTCTGTGCTCCCTCAAGGTGGATCTTGTCCCACAACTGCAACTCCATTTCCTATGAGACTGAGAAAGGCAAAGCAGAAGAGCATAACTAGGTCCCCTTGTGACCATGGGGGAAAGACATGGGGAAAAACAGGAAGAGGGACTTCCAGCAAGATGAAGGAGAATTACAACACCTGAACACCTCTCCTGTTGCCACCCCTGTCTCTCAGGGGAGAAGACATTAATTACAACCCCTAGCTGCTCTGCAAGCAGCTCACATGCACACTGGAAAAGGGAAGATGGCAGATTCAGCACTCACAATCCTTAGAGAGGCTTGTGCCCTTCCCCAAAAGCAGGTAATGTGGAGACTGCAGATGGCAATAAGAGGGATGACTCCTAAACTGGGGATGCACAAAGGGAGACAGAAGGGAAGAAGATTGCTCACCCTCTCTGTATGGGGAATTGTCAAGAAGGGGCAGGGCTACCCTCTTTCACCCAGGGGAAGGCATGCGAGCCAGGGATCTCATAAAAACAGGGCCCAACACAGCCCAAATGAGGAGCCCTCAAGCCACAATGTCCTTCAGAGCTCCAGACAGGTCAGGGAAAATGAAATGGTAGCCGCTCTCCAGGGTGTGTTTTGGCACCACCCTCTGGCCCTCCAACAGCATGATGGCCCGCTCTGCCCCAAAGATAGCCCGCACAGCCCAAGCAGGCACTGGCAGCAGGGCTGGGCGTCCCAAGGCTGCAGCAAGCTCCTGAGCAAAGGTCCCATTGGAGGTGGCAGGGGAGGATGGGGAGACACCATTGAGGACACCTTGCAGGCACTCACTCTCCAGGGCATGACACACGATCCCAGTCAGGTCCCGAATGTGGATCCATGGGAAGGGCTGGAGCCCAGAGCCCAAGGGGCCTCCTAGTCCCAGACGGAAAGGCCAGAGCATTTGAGAGATTGCACCACCGTCTCGGCCCAGCACCACCCCTGTGGAGAGAACAGAGTGAGAACAGGACCTCCCCCACCCTCAGAACTACAACCAGCAGAGAATCCTTAAGAGGGCTGGACTGGAACAGCACCCCAACAAGGAGAGGCACAAGACCTGATTATCCTTCTCCCTCCTCTTCCCCCTCTTGCCCCAGCACCAAAGCAGAGCCACCCTGAACAGGCACGATGCCCCATCTCACCAGATCTCACCACAACACCACGAGCTGGGCTCCCAGGGATGAGAGCTGCAGCCTCCCAGGAGCTCACCAGACGTGAGAAGAAGTCAAAATCCCCCCCAGGACTGTCCTCAGTATACTCAGCTGTGGGGCTAGGGCGGTAATAGCCTGTGGATGTAACAGCAGAAAGGGGGAAAGAGGGTCAGGGTTCAATTGTGACACCAGCCACTCCCCCACCCCCCTCGCAAAACAGACCCTCTTCCCTGCCTTAGAACTCAATCACTCCATCAGGGACATCCTCATAGGAACAGCACAAGGTCTCTCTGATGGCAATGCTGACAAGTTTTTGAACTACCAATGTGCTCTGCAAGTTCAGCAGGATGCACTAATACTCAGGTTGAGCTGGCAGCCCCAAGAACCAAATATACTAGCAAGGAACACACTGAGCTGGCTGCATAGAAAGGCGCTTGCTCTACAATTGGGCATCACAGATGCTAAACTGTGGCATCTTTCAAGACTGTAGCAAGCAGAAATGCAAAGCTGGAGATATGTAGGGGGATTCAGCTGAGGCCCTGCTTAGACAAACTGGTTCTACAGGATGCTTAAAGACTTTCACAGGAAAACAGAGAAAAGGTCCTGTCCTAATGACACCAAGAGAAAGCACAGCGACCCAAATTCCTCTTCAGCAGTACCAAAGAGCTGATCGAGGCTTGCCTAAACCCAGCGACATTGATGGCAATAAAGTTGGCATTTCAAGGCGAGATGTGTGTCCCCCTAGAAGTGTGTTTCTGTCTGGAGGTATACCTCTCCACGTCAGCATGAGTCATGCCTTGCTGGGCCCAATCAATACCTACGCCAGTGACGAGGACCCAAGCACGGGGTGGCTGTTCAGCATCAGCAATGGCTTTGGCCAAGGTCTTGGTGGTCTCAACCCGGCTGCTGATGACTTCCCTGCAGAAGGCATCACTCCATCTGTGAAAGAGAGTCAGTGATTATACTCCCCACAAGGACATCCCAGAAAACAACAGTAGCAAGGGGGGCCCCAGCAGACACCCGTTCACAAGCACAGGAGAGGTCACGTGAATACCCCCCCACCCCAGAGCAGAGGGAGGACATGGGAGTTTACCATCGAACTGCATGAGGACTTTGTGAGATGGTGGCTCGCCACTTACCACAAAAGGCTGTGGGTTTTGGACTGCCTTAGAACAAATGTAGCAGAGGACCTGGACACCAAAGCTGGGTGTGGTAAATTCTTCCGAAGCGCCTGGCAGAGGCATTTCCAAAAACACACTACTCACAGAAGTAAAAGTTTGCTTCTGATCTTGCATTATTTAAATGTAGTGTCATTTTGGAAATGTGGAACTACTTTGCCTGGCCTCCAACTGTCAGTTCAGAGGGGAACCTGTCTTCCAAAGGTCTCCCAGAACTTAAGAGGCCCACAGAAATGTTTTGGATACCTAACTGTTGACATCTGGGTCCTCAAGTAACCCAAGTGCTTCCTGGACACGCTGTTTACTCCCCAGATCCCTTCCACATTCTCTGACAACACTAGGTGACCTTGCCTTCACCTTGTCCCAACAGCACTACGGGAGACCAAGTTACCTGCGGAAAGGGTTGAGGACATTTTCACCAGCCAAGTTCACCACGGCATCGCACAGGGGCAGTCCAGAGTGCGACAACTCTTCCTAAGCAAGGGTAGACAAGACATTACACACACAGCCTTCCCTCTGCTCAAGCCTTCCCAACAACCAAGCAGGGCGGGCTCCTAAGAACTCCAGCCAATTCCCTCCTGACACTGCCTGGAGCACAAGCATGGAGAAGGCTTTGCTCCTTGGAGCTACAGCAGTACTCATCCCAATGACTATGACCGTGGAGCACCCAGGAGCCCAAGAATCTCCCACAGGAGCCTGATCCCCCACTGCAGATTCCCTGTACGCCATGGCAGGCCAGGGCAAGTGGGCTAGTTCCTCAGCCCTGACACGTTCTCCCTCTTGCGAAGGCTCTCATCTCATACCCAGCTGATCCGATCCTTGCCTCCTTGTCGAGACACGTGGGTGACTTCATGCCCACGACTCCGCAGCAACTGGGTCAGGGCTCTGCCCACAAAGCCAGTCCCACCACCTAGGAGAAAGACAGGACGTTACAGATTTGCTAACCCGGACTGCCATCCCCAGGCCTGCACAGGTGCCCCCATTACCACGGTCAGCTTCCCACGGTACATTACTCTGGGCCCAGACTCCCCTGCCCCCAGCTGCCCCGCAAAGCACCCCAGCCCTGAGGGCCTCCGCTCCCTGTGCCCGGGTGCCAGGCACCACGTCCTACCCGCTAGCGCCGGGGGAAAGGGGAGAAGGGGGCCTGACTCCAACCTCTGCCCCCAGCACCCGCAGTCGAGGCCTGCCCCCCACCCCTTCCAAAACTACGTCCCCCTCACAAGAGCCCCCGCACTCGCCTGCCGTGTGCAGCCTCCCACGGCGCCCCGGCCCCCACTCAGGACTAGCTCCCTCCGCCGGGGGACCTCCCGCGCCCACCCCGCTCCCAGAAGCGGCCTGGCCGAAACCCCCCACCCCGCACCAGCGCCCCTGAGGGACAACGCGCCCCGCCGCGGCCTGCGCGCCCCGGCGACCCCGCACTCACCCACCAGCACCCGCATGGCCGGGCCGGCTGCGCATGCGCCAAGCCGGCTGCGCATGCGCCTTCCCATCCCTGCGGGGAGGGGGCGCTTAAAGGGCCAGCGCGCCCCAGCGCATTAACCCCCCCAGCGCCAGCGCGCAGGCGGAGGCTGCGGCAGGGGTGGGCGGCCGCTTAGAAGCGTGCTGGAAAAACAGCCTAAAACGGGTCAGGAGAAACAGGGGAATGACGAAAGCCCGAGGAGTTGCCCAGCGGAGCCGGAACCTGCTGCGTGAACGCAGTAAAACGCGAGGGTGGGCGACTGATGAGCAGCTAAATAAAACACTGGATGAGGCACGGGTTGTGCCAGCTGCACGGAGAGGTGAGGAGGCAACGCGGAGGAGTTTAAGTCAGTCAGTTAACCAGTTCGTTAGAACAGCTGAAATGCCAGCGAAGTGTTTTTTAATATTTCTAATCAAGGGTGAAGAATTTCGCCGTTGGGAATTAGGCTGGGATTGTTCTCGCGGACCCTATGGACACCTTCTTGCTCGTCTCCTCAGGATCACGGGAAAAGAAATGACTTCAAGGGTGTAACTCTGCCACTGTACTTTAGATGTCTCCTCTGAGATGTGATGAAACGCACGTGAGAAGCCAAGACTTTCCACCTGCAGGCAGCTGGGGCAGCCTTTGCTTCGAACGAAGCCTCCTGTGTTGTCAGCTGCTGTTATCTTGTGTCCTGTGAAGAGCAGAGGGTGATAGCAGCCTGTAGGCAGGACCTTGCTGGCTGTTCTGAAGCGGGGACAAATGCTGGAGTATCGTGGTTTAACCCCAGCCAGCAACTCAGCACCACGCAGCCGCTCCCTCACTCCCCTCCCCACCCAGTG
>NW_010973123.1:199345-199616 GCF_000737465.1 Haliaeetus leucocephalus
CCCCCTTAACCAAACCAGCAGCAATTTGGTACAGGCTCCAAAGGAGGTAAAGCCTGAGCTGTAACCAGGCCAAGAACTCCTCTAGGAAACCCACAAAGGAGCAGAGCGGCACAGCGAGAGTTGTGGGTACAAGGACTCTCATGCATACCTCTCCCATTGTATGCAATTTGACTATGAGCCAACCACTTTACCCCATAAATATGACAGCCTAAGTGAGCCTTCTCTGAGCTCTCCCTGCTAAGCAGTGTGGCTGCATGGCAGTGATCTCCAG
>NW_010973123.1:211830-216565 GCF_000737465.1 Haliaeetus leucocephalus
GATATCTCTGAAGTATAGTATTACTACTTTTTTGGCATGGGTGGGGTAAGATCTCACTGTATAATCCAGCATACCTCAATGAGTGACAAAGTTGCTGGTTCCTGTAAGAGGAAAATAGATGTTTTCACTTGAGTGAATGAGAGCCAGGCACCCATGTTCATATGTTAAGAGGTTCTTATTAATTCTTAGATTCAGATAGTATGGATAATCTACTGCTATAACAACATTCTTTCTTTTGTTCTCCATCCACACTAAAGCTTGCTCTACTTGTTTTCTTGAAGAGTGAATAGGAACTGAGCATGGATAAGTCAGCCCAGAGGAGACTGTATTTTGTTTTGTGGGGGCTGGAGGATGGCAAAGAAACAACAGGTTTGAACCAGATTGAGGCAGTGGGTGTAAAATGGACAGAACAAACTAAACTAATTAGCTAACAGTGATGGATCTGGGCAAGAAATGAGCAGGATAGTTGACTGACACATAAGAATAGTGGATTAGGCTCAGATGTTCAAACTTGGAACTAACCCTAATGGATTAAAATTGAGTACAAACAGTAACAAATAGGACCAGGCCAGAGCAGAAAGATAAAATTTATAGATGAGGCCAGGGCATAGTTTTAAGCTAATCTCACAGTTCTTGTTTCCATCAGGATTCAAATAAGAAATAATTTTGATCTCAAGGCAGAGGATGGGCGCCAGATATCCAGATTCCATTAACTGTCTTTACTCTAATAAGGGAAAATGTCAGGTTAATGTAATCAAGATAGCTCCGCTACTTTCTCTGCACTCCTATCTATTACTGACGTAAAATAACAGTGATTTTCAGCCTGCCTATAATTAGACTGATACAGGGCTAGAATATCTTGACTAAAATTTCTTCTTAGAAAACCTTTGTCCCAGGTCACCAATGATTAGCTCGGAAGACTTTCAATCATGACTAAACAGATTAGTCCTTAGGAGTGGATCCAAGTTCAGTCTGTCTTAGAGCCAACAAGCTATCCCCATTTCTGGAAAGGCAAGGGTAAAATTTCAGATCAAAGAAGTCCCAGATTATAATAATGGACATCATTTTGCCGCCACGCTATTCTCCACTGCCAATTGATATCCCAGCCGTACACCAAGCCATCTTCAGAAATAACTCCAGCACTGCTTGTGGCACAGTTCTGCAAGTCTGATGAACTGCCCCCCACCCTCCTCCAACTGTCCCTTCTGCAGTAGCAGCTCTAGCAGTTGGTGCTCTTGTCTCTGGCAGCACAAACTCAGGCTGCTGCTTCCATCTATCGCCCATCAGCGTTCATTGCAAGTTACTTCCAGCCTGTGAGCCATCAAACAGCAGAAAGCGGCAGCCTGAAGTAATCTTCCCCTGCTGCACCAGGGTTACCCAGCAGAAAGATGAACTTAAGCAGCTGATAGTCACTATGGATGTACTCGATTAAAGGAGATGTTGCACTGTTGTCAGGCATCTGGAAACTACTGGTGACAGAATGTGACTGAATGAACCTGAGGGATGGGCTTGGCATGAATGTAGCACACCGGGGGTCCGGGTGAGGAGGGGAGGTCCAGGTCAGGCAACCAGTTACGTGCTCACATGGTTCAAACATGTAATGATCAGGACCAACAGTAGCTTAGCAAGTAAAGACCATACCAGAAAGCAGGTGGCAGGAAGGTGCTTGATCAGTCAGTGAGTTAGATGCTGCTAATCTATTGAGTGGTGTAATGTGGAATGTGCAGGCTGAAACAGTGATGGAGCAAACTAAGGAAAGGTTGTGATTTACCTTCAGGAGATCAGACCAGAGCATAATACACAACTGAGGAATGAGGCAAGGCTTATGACAAAACACATGGGGAGGAGAGCAAACAGCAGTACATAATGGGCAATCCAGAAGAGAGCAGTGTGTTGATATTGATAAACATGATCAGGGAAGTCAGTTACATCTAAAAGGCCAGTCTGGGACAATGGCTTAATGTAGGTACTCTGAATATGCCAAAGTAAATCTTACAGCCTCATATAATCAAATTCATCAAAGATCCTTTGCTGCAACTGTCTTACTAGGCAAATCTGGAGACATTTTCAAATGTGATTAGTTCATAAAGGTATAATAGGCTGTGTTCTGCAAGTCAGATACTGCTGGGTTTCAGCAGGAACACTTTCCCACACACCCACTTCTTCCTGCTGTGCACTTATGCTTCCATTTGCCCCAGACCATCAATTCAGGCAACTAGTACCTCCTTCATCTTCCTGGTAACCTCTTACATGTGATTATGTTCACGGCCATTTTCCTAATCTGTGTCTACAGAGTTTGGTAACAGTTTGCACAACAAAACATCAGGAGGATCACACCGTAGATGCACACTGAAAATTGTGGATGAAGAAAAGAACTCCAAAGGGATTTGCATGCGTGGTTAACAATAGAGAAGAGCACAGGTGATGCTGACTGTCATAGCTCTATTTGCTGAAGAGGACCTTGATTTCAGTCAGTTGTAATCAAGTGTGATTTTCTAAGGGGTAGCCGTAAATGGAGGAATCAAGGCATGGAAAAGGTATTTCAGTCCACCATGGAACTATGATGGACTCAGCTGGAGTAGTGGGTAGCAAAAATGGACATGGCTTGGGGGACAAGTCTAGTAGGGACATACAGCACAAGGGCAGATGGTTGAGATGTCTTTGAAGGCTGCAGGTCTCATTCAAAAGGCCATGATGAAGTAGCAGCTGTCACTGGTGTGGTAAATGTAGTTGGAGCAGGATAAAGGCATACCTTAAAGTGGACAGGCCAAGTCAGGACAGCAGAATAACATATGGGGACTTTTGCAATAGTGATTTAGGGTCGAAGGTTAGGTATGACACAGGAAACAAATGTGTTTGCTAGACAAAAAACCTGTTTTGACAGGGGTAAAAAAAGCCCCATCAATAGGTTAACTCAGATGTGCTGAACTGAGGTCGTGAAGGAATGAAAAATGGATAAGGCCAGAGCAGGGTTAGTGTGGACAGTACAAAGACAGAAGGATGAGGAATATGTCCAAAGCCAATGGATAGAGCATAATGGTCAGGCCATGATGGGGCAGTAGGATAAAATAACATGAAATGAATAGAGTGGGCTAGGGAAAGGGTTAGAGTCAATGGGGGATGCATTAGTTCAGACTAAGTCATTGGCAATGGGCCATGGTGAATAGGCCAGGCAAGGGTACTACATTAATTCAGACAGCAGCTGGAGCAGGTGACACCAAAGTTAGATAAGACAAGTCAAATAACTAAGAACTGTATTTGGTCCAACAGACCAAGTGAGGAAGTGGGATGTCATGAGGAGTTGGAGACAGCAGTGAGGTAACATCAGGCTGGAGTGTGGATAACATGGTTAAGACAATGGTTAGCATGGATAAAGGATAGAATGGATAATCCAAGACAGAACACTAGTTTAATATGTATGAAATGTGCTGTGACAAGTAGTGCGATGAATAGGGCACTCGAGCAAAAGGTTCAGGGCTTGAATAACAAGCTGAGTTACTAGGGTACAAGTGTGCGTCAGACTAGCATGGCTGAGTCCAAAACTCTGGGCTCCTGTTTGCTTGGAACACAGTTGAAGTTTACCAGTATATGCCATGCAAGGTCACTAATTGCTTTCAGATGGAAGTCTCCTTTAACCACTTTAATGGGGCCTAGACTGAAAGTTATAGCCTAGAAAATGGGCTGTTCCTGACCTGGTCCTGCTATGCCATGCATTGGGTATACTTTGACAGTGCAGTGCTTTGGGACTAGAAAGGGTAAGTAGTCTGTAACTCAGAATGGTGTGGCCCCATTCCCCTCTCTCTCTGAGGCACTCTCCTAATATTTACTTGTAGATTCTGGTGTAAAAAGGGGAACCAGCACATTTATAGGAAAGGAGCAATTTTTAATATACCTCCTTAGGTACTGGTAATGGTGAGAAAGAGTTCATTCTAGTGGAGATATTTTTGTTTTACACTGGAGCATGTGGCTTTGAACTTTTGAGCCTGATTCAGTAGGAGTGCATTAGCTTTGGTTAAAGCAATTTACACCAGCCAGGAATATTACATATGATCTCTGTCCCTTGCACAAATGCAATCTTTGCTGCCTTTGGTCCTTGCTCCCAGGAGTTATTAAATAACGTTACGCTTTCTCTGGCCAGGGTTAAGTAAGGCCCTATTTACATGCAAGTGCACATTGGCCCAGTGACCCCCATGCAATGTCCTGACAGCCCCTGGAGTTGGTCGGAAGTTTTTGAAAAACCCTAACTCTCTCCATCTCTGATGTTACAAGGGTGTAACAGAGACACCAGTGTTCCCACTCATGTAGTTTTGATTGATGTGATCCTGCCTTTCCTTCAGACAATGAAATATTTGTCTTCAGTAAAAAACTAAGCGCAATTAACTGGAGCTAACAAGGACTTCTGGGATTAGACTCACTCCTGAGGTTAAAAACTTTCCTAGATGGTGATTGACCCTCTTCCCAATTCTCTACAGCCTAGTGCCTCCCCTGGGAGGGACTCAGCTAAACACAAAGGCCTAGTTAAAAGTTCCTGAAACTCTAGTGCCTTGGGATAAATGCACTCAGCATCTTCAAAAGAAACTTAATTGTCTTGGGAAGAGGCGACAAGAAGCAAGGGATGTGAGCAAAAGCAGAGGGCAAGAGCTGGAGAAACTGACAGACAGAGGCAAATTCAAGATATTTTTAATATCAATGGGAAAACCTGCAGTGCAAACCCTGCTGTTATTTGCCCTGTGTC
>NW_010973123.1:221196-221444 GCF_000737465.1 Haliaeetus leucocephalus
TGGAATATTTCAGTCAGAATGGACCTACAACAATCATCTAGTCCAACTGTCTGACCACTTCAGAGTTGCCCAAAAGTTAAAGCATGTTATTAAGGGCATTGTCCAAATGCCTTTTAAACACTGACAGGCTTGGGGCATCGACCACCTTTCTGGGAAGCCTGTTCCAGTGTTTGACCACCCTCTCAGTAAAGAAATGCTTCCTAATGTGCAGTCTGAACCTTCCATGGTGCAGCTTTGAACCATTCCCA
>NW_010973123.1:225082-225434 GCF_000737465.1 Haliaeetus leucocephalus
GCCCTGATAGAATTAAATCTGGCCAGGGACATCAAGGACAACAAGAAAAGCTTCTATAGGTACGTCAGTGATAAAAGGAAGACCAGGGAAAATGTGGGCCCTCTCCAGAAGGAAACAGGAGACCTGGTTATACGGGATATGGAGAAGGCTGAGGTATGCAACAACCTTTTTGCCTCAGTCTTCACCAGCAAGTGCTCCAGCCACACCACCCAAGTTGCAGAATGCAAAGGCAGGGACTGGGAGAATGAAGAACCACCCACCGTAGGAGAAGATCAGGTTCAAGACCATCTAAGGACCCTCAAGGTGCACAAGTCCATGGGACCTGATGAGATGCATTCTCAGGTCCTGAGGG
>NW_010973123.1:232207-238400 GCF_000737465.1 Haliaeetus leucocephalus
AAACATAATATAATGAAGGGGGAATGTGTCAAGGAATAGATGGAATTCATAGAAAATACATGAATGCCAAAAGTGTCTTGAGGCAATAAATAAAGGTACAATTTGGGAACAAAGATTGTATTCTTGTGAATCTAAAACCAGTTTGCATTTTAGATGATTTTGGCTTTGTTTTCATTTATGTCACTCATTTAATATTTGTATCACAGTCAATGTTTTCTTCACAAAAAAAAATAGAACAATAGAACAATAAAATCATGTCTATGTGGGACTGCTATACAGTTATGGAGGAAGAAACATAAACAATGGTTTATAGTCCTTGCTTTAAAAGCTATAGAATCACTCACTTGAACTTATATATTAGGATGAGATGTACAATGCCTTACCACTACACCTTATAGAGCATTTATTTATCTTTGGTGATTAGGTAGGAAATACAGATAGGTAGCTGATATTATACCATGAAGATGGAAAAAAATGTTTAGGTTTAGTTTATCCACTGTGAAGATTATTAAAAGCATGAGAACTTTATAATAGTAAGAACAATTTGTTAAGATAGACAGTTCTTAAAAGTGAATTCTAACACTAAGCTTTACAGTTTTTCAGGAAAGATTTGGAATGCATTCCATTTAAAGTTAAGCCAGTTAATGTATGCATCTGAATATAGGAATCAATATATGAGCTAGATTTCTGAACCCTGAACAGTGTCTGAACTGTAGATTCAGTCAATGCAGTCTGGACTTAATTCACAGTCATCCATTTTGAGATATCTCAGAATATCTGAAAACTTCCACACATATGTGGAAAACACAGCGCAGAATGTATGGAAGACCTGTGCTACTTTGGAGGAGGGGAAAGACAGCTAGGCAGAGTACTTATATGGAACTAGAACCCTGCTTAGGGGCATTTCAATCCTGCCCTCAGTGAAGCAACTCAGTTACTCTAAAGCAAAAACCTACTGGCTGGATAGCCAAGTAGTTCTCTAGACTCCATAGACCATATTAAGAAGATCTCCATTAATTATAATGGAAGTACAGAAGTTTAGCAGACATGGAAACTCTTATATTTAATTATCTAAATTTATCGACTGTAATCTTGAGCTTAATCTCATCATTGGTGGGGACTACCAGGTTTAAAATCATAGATTTTGTACAAAAAAATACAGATGGAGTTTATGATGCCAGATAAAAACTATTGATACCCAATTCATGGAGTAAGATCTCAATAGTTATATGCTATATGCTTTTTTTTTTTTTTTTTTTAATCTAGCCCGATATTGTTTCTTAACATATTTTAGTCTTCTAAATGCTGTGTGGAATTTTTGTTTTATTAAATACAAGTGCATTTTACTTGCTTTTTTTACTAATAGATCAATAGATTAAATAGATTTTTTTTGTTTATATTCATTCTTCTCACCTACTCTATTAATTGTTACAAGTGTGTACTGTGTGCTGTCTATCTATTTTATATATACAAATATATATTTATATGAATGACAAGAACAAAAAAGCAAAAACATATTCATAAGAACCTGATTTTCAGACTTCTTCAGGTTTTACTGACACTTTCAAATTAAAAAGCTACATCACGTGTGTGAGCAAAACATGCTGGAGTTGACAGAAAGTCTATTTAAAAATACTCTTCTAAGAAAACAATTCCTTTTTTTTCAAATCTGTGAGGTCTGTGAAATATGACACAAAACCTACTGCAAACCTTTGCTCTTCCATAGGAACAGTTTGAGTCCAAAGAAGATACACTGAAGCATCCCAGCTGAATCTAGATATCTACCATTAGCTAACTAACTCACATTCTCTTTAAATATATGGAAGACACCTCCTTTTTTCCTTGTTATTACTAATAGCTTCTCTAATTCATTTGTGGACTTCTGTATTTGGGGTGGAATTCATCTGCTTTCACTGGGCATATCTGAACAGGACTCCAGGTTCAATTTATTGTAAGAATACGCAGCTTAAAAAAAACACTGCTTAGGTACATTTTAGATGTTTTAGAATTCCCTTACTGTCTTCTGATCATTCACTGCAGAAGGGGTATAAACTTTAATTGTACCACCTGAAACAATGGCAATATTCTATTTCATTTCCACACAAAATTAATTTTCCTCCATCTTTTTCTCAGGGCTCCTTTCATCTCCTCATTCCTCAAACTGTAGATAATAGGATTCAATAAAGGAGTCACTACAGTATAAGAAAGTGAGAGCAACTTATCAACAGATGCAGAGTAGCTGGATTTGGGCCGCAAATACATGGAGCTTGCTGTACCATAGAAAAGAGTCACAACTAAAAGGTGTGAAGAACAAGTGGAAAATGCTTTTTGCTGGCTTTCAGCTGATGACATCTTAAGAATTGTGGAAATGATGCAAATATATGAATAAATGATCAGTAAGAAGGGACCCACAATAGCAAAGACAGCCACCACAATGACTTGAATTTCACTCGGGGAAGTGTTACCACAAAGCAGCTCCAAGAGGGGTTGAATCTCACAAAAGAAGTGGTTGATGGCAAGACCACAGAATGGTAAGCTGAATGTTATGCTGGTATGTACTAAGCCTACAGTAGTCCCGCAAATGTAAGTTCCAGCAACCAGGCTTTTGCAGACTCTACTGTTCATAATGATAGTGTAATGCAAGGGGTAGCATACTGCCACATAACGGTCAAATGACATGGCAGACAAGAGAAAACATTCTGCAACTCCAAAGAAAAGGAAGAAAAACATTTGCATTGCACATCCTGTCTTGGAAATACTTATTGTTCCCACCATTAAATTCTCAAGAATCTTTGGGACAATGACTGACAAATAGCAGATATCCAAACAGGACAGCTGAGTGAGGAAGAAATACATGGGGGTGTGCAGGGTGTTATCACTATTTATTATCAGAGCAATCACTGTGTTAGCCATCAAGGTGAGGATATAAAGAGAAAATAAGACTACAAAGAGCAAAGGACTCAAGTGAGACACTTCAGAAAAACCCAGGAGTCTGAATTCACTCACTTCACTGAGGTTCACAGGAATCATCCCTCTTTAGTACCTAGTGAAACTATTCTTTTCATTTTAGTAGGGCTTAGTAGTTGATAAGGTTGTAAACAGCCAGGCAAATTGTCAATCAAAATACAACTGACCAACTGAAAAGACAAATGGATGAGTAGAATTTAGAAATCATCCAGATTTTGAAAAGAAATTCTGAACAGATTATAAAAGTTTCTAAAGAAAATCAAGCAGCCTTAGGCATATAATTTTGCCTCTTTTTTTGGTTGATTTTTCTTCTTTCATAGCATTGCCTTATAAGTTTGCACATTTACTACTGTCTTCAAACTCTCAGCTACAGTTTTCACCCTGTAGAACGAGAAAAAAAAATGTTTATAGCAGATATCTTTTATGGACTAAGCACTTCAAGTTCCAACAGCATCAGTACATCAGTAGCAGCATTTGAATATTACAAAGATAATTTCTCTGTTATTTAAGTGTTCTGCTCCAATGGATGATTGCTGCTCCCAAGGTCAATTGGTCCAAAGTATCTTGTGACTACATTCATGGCTAGGCTACACAGCATGAGAAGGGTTAAAGGGCCATTAAAGACAGTTTTGCATGCACAAGGAGTTACTTGTAGGATCCACAGCTGATGGTAGTCATGTATCATGAAGTTACCTTGTGGGAAGGGTGGTGGAACAAGAGGAAGAAAGAGAAACTAAATGATGGGATCTCCAGAAAAGCATTGTTCTGAGCACCCTTTCCAGTGAAACAGGAGAGATGATTTTCCACAGAACTATATACTGTCCACTGAGGCTCACTAGTGCTAATTGGAGCAATAAGGGATAGTTGTTACTCACAGGCTGGTTGCTAAGCATGGTGTACGTATATTAGTTGGACTCACAGACACCCCTTCTGGTCTCTCCAGTTTTAGATAACTTGCAGTACACCTCTATATAAACCCAGATGTCCTACTGGAACAGTGAGAGCTGTCTTTGGTTTTGAAGTAATTACTATTACTTCATAAGGTACCTAAACTGATGAGAGAGTTGTCACATAGGCTCATCATATTTATGCTTTTTCAACAAAATTTGAAGGAGAAGCTCTAGAGGGAGGGGTACGGTCCACATTCATTTGGGGTTACAAATCCTGCTGAGATACGGATAGAAGGCTGGGCCAAAAACAGAGTGAAAACTAGTGAGGTCCCATTCATACTGCCAAAAAGAACAGTTCTTGAACTAATATAAACACTAAATTGTTCCAGCTTCAGTGTCAGAATAAATGATCCCAGAAGCAATCTAATACATATGTTGCAGACCAGCAGAACTCAGGATACTGTTGCTACTGGTGCTTTTCCCATGTTAAAATTTAGAACTAATCTCAAACCCATCACACAGTGAACAATCAATTCCCATGGGCAAGAGTAAAAAAATGTATTTTGTAGTTCAGTAGCTCTCAAAGATCAGTGAAGAAGAAAAAGGTTGATCTAAGTAGCTTATCTTGCAGGACTTTAATATGTGAATCCAAATAACTATGCTCTTAACATCTCTTAGCAACAAGAAATCTGTACTGTGGTTATATCTGCTATAAGTCTTATGCTTTTGACGATCCTCAGAAGCATGACTTCAGGGCCAAAATTACATAACTGAGTTGGAATTTATTTCCAGGAATGTGACTGACCTAATACGCAGATGAAAAACTTCACATATCCATGACATAAAAACCTACCACTGACTGTCCTCAATTGCTCCATGGAAAAATTGTAGAATATGTTTAAATCATGACTTTCATGAGATTAATAATTTCATTTCATCACATATTTCCAGGGCTACAGACATATCACAGTATAAGTTTCCTAATGCTCTAGCTTTTGAACTCCAGATTCAAGATAACCAACAGAATAACTGTAGCAAATTGATTCCTCTGAGCTTCCTTGAAATGCACTTATTATTGCTGAGGGAAGTAACCTACTTTTTAACTGCTAAAGATATGTAAGATGAATACCACATCTATCTATGATCTTTTCTAAAGGTTTCTTAATATTCTCAGAACTAAGAAATGATGCTTTTAAGACTTCTTTTGAAGACTAGATTAATTCACCTGCCTTTAGATATCTAAAATGTAGACACTTGTTTTTGAGGTATTTCTCTAGATTCTTTTTAGGCTGGACGGCAAGGTCTTCTACAAGGTGTTAAAGATCATCCTCAGGTAGATGAGACTAATCATGGTTTAAATGCTAAAGCAATTGGCCCAGATACATACCTTTTTATTATAGATAGCTAAGTTAACACCTGATTATTCTCATTCTATTTTGCGGCACAGTTGATTTGGTCACAATGTTTTCCACTTTATTGTTACGACTGTATTTTGGGAACCAGAGGAGCTGGGGGAAGGTAGCAGAATATCAAAATGATTATTTCTGTTTTCTCATCAAGAAGTGAGGGGCTCTTTGGAAAGCAAATCAGCGACAATTGCATAGTTTTGTTTGGGTAGATCCACCCTGCAAATGTAGTTTGTGGACCCTCAATTTTGACTAGTCCTCTAGATGTAGCTGCCCTATGTTTCAGATCAAAATCCTCTTTATGCCTGGGTTTTAACTATGCAACAGTGGCAGAGCCATAGAATAAAGTCACTACACTCAGGTGGGAAGAACACCTGGATTTTCCTTGTGAAAGACAACATATTCCAAACCACCCTGATGATTCTAGGGTAATGATCAATAAAAAGAGGTGGCTGCAATTTTGAGGATGATGATTGTACTGGCTCTGGCTGGGATGGCGTTAATTTTCTTCATAACATCTGCTGTGGTGCTGTGTTTTGGATTTGTGACTAAAACAGTGTTGATAACAGGCTGACATTTTAGCTATTGCTGAATAATGTTTAATTATGATTAATTTAATTAAATCCACAGAAAAGCAAAGAAAACATATCTATCTTACTTGGGCTGGGATGATAATCACCTATGGTCTGGCTACCAGTTTAATGCAGAGCTCTCTGTTCATCACCAGTTTGTACTGCAGCGGGCCAGAGATGGCCACATGAAGATCATAAGTCAGGGCAGTCAGAAGGAGACATCCTGCAGTACCAAGCAAAACCATGGGCTTGACAACCAATGAAAGAGCTACTTCTGTCTTCCATTAGCAAGCTGACCAACACCTTTGGCAGGGTAACAGATCTCCAATATAAGGAAGGTTCCTGAAAAAAGAAATAC
>NW_010973123.1:243758-244037 GCF_000737465.1 Haliaeetus leucocephalus
ACCTGGAGCACCAATTCTGATCCTTTCTGTTCCTCCTGATTGATGGTGCATCCCTCTTGGCAGGAAAATGAACTACTGACCCAGTACAGAGCGCCTTAGCTGTCAAAGTAAGGAGGGAATACCTCCTCAAATCACCACCGGAGACCACCCGAGACCCCCGCGCATGCGGAGAAGGCATCTGATGTGTCATGGTTACGTAATACTACGCATATGCATTAGATAGTTTGAATATGTACCAGGTAGGAGTAGTTTAATAAATTAGATGCAATTGTTACTGTA
>NW_010973123.1:255964-263664 GCF_000737465.1 Haliaeetus leucocephalus
TTAATACTATTTCTCCTGAAAGTAACTCCATCTAAGTAAGCAATTTGCTCACCCAGTTAAACTTGCCTCAACCCATAGTCATCTGTCAGACTATAGTTACAAAGCCTCTGCAATAGGATGAATGATTAGTAGTCGCTTCCTTGGTCTCACAAGGCAGAAAACACATCACTCCAGAGGGTTCAAAGGAATAGTCTTCTAATAAAAGACGAGAGGATGAACAGAAACTGAGAAAGCTATGTCATCTCATTTCACAGCAATTCTTTCTCGTAGGATTTGCTTGTTCCTATTTGGATAGCTGGGCTTTGGATAACAACAGTTCAGGTAGTTATTCCAATTGTTTTTATACTCAGTATGAAGAAAAAAAATGTACAAATATATGGTTCCCTGACAGGGCAGAAAATCACTCTCTACACATGCCTTTCTTCTATTCTTCTTCTGTTCTTCTTCTACGCTATTCTTAATGTAAGGACATTAGCCATCTAGCTCAGCTGCTGTTATTGACATGGTAGCTACTTAATATTAGGAGAACAAAAACCATCTCATAGATCAGAGACCAGTCATAAATGAATTCTCGATTTTGTGTTCATCTCAAAAGTTGTAGCAAATAAAATAATTTAGTTTCAATTTTAGTGACTTTAAAACAACATCTTACTTTAATTTCAGCTGAAGTATCAGTGGATACTTTCAGCATGAGTTAATAAAAATTTCCTTTTTTCAGCATCCCTGAAGTTATTCCTTGGGCATCACATGAAAGTTCGGGGGATGCAGCATTCTTCAAGGTCAGAGTGTGTGAAAGGCACCCTCAGATAAGGCACAGTTCTCTGGGGACAGAAGAAACAACATAGCAAACTGTTATCCTATCTTTTCCAAAATGCTCATTATTTCCTGTTCCATAATATTCTTAGTTTCTTTCACATTCTACAGAGAGAGTAAGAATATATTTAGGTTCTAGAATTAAGTCTGAGTTAGGAATATGAAAGGAGATGAGCAATAAGGAGAGAGGTGTGTGTTGACCTCCTCACCAGAAAACCACCAGCAACATGGAGAAGCTTTTTTTCCTGGTGGTAAACTGCACATTTTTGTGTACAGTTCTTGGCTTAAAGATGAACTGAGAGGAAGGATAGAAAAAAATAGTGACATAGCTTGGAGAAGGAGAAAGCTGGAGAGAGCTTTAAATATTATAGTGTTATAACTTTGGAAACATTTACTAATTTTTTTGTCTAAACAAAATAATTAAGACAAGAAGACAGGAGGTATTGCAGGGTTCAAACTTGGATATCTATCATGAATTAATTTCCTTATTTATCTATCAATATATCTGTTGCTATATTTAACCAGCCTATCTGCAATTCAATTATAACCTGTTCTAGATATGCATGTTGGAGGTAGATGAATTCAACTGTTATTTTATTCTTATTTATAGGTAATTTTGGAGTATATATATATATATGCATGCACATTTGTTATCTCATTATGCTATGTTTTCTACTAATAAACTCACTTAACACTTTCCAATATGCATTTGTAGAGCAAAGGATGAATAGGAAATACTTAATGACAACTTACTTAAGAAAAAGAAGAAACTATTCTTTCCTTGGTGAGTATACAACTTCTAAACAAAATAACTAACTCAGTGAATGTACATTTTGCAAGAACTATAAGTTAGTGTGGATTTCTGGGGGGCAGGACGAGACAGTGCAGAATCATGCTTGTACATAAAGAGAAAAAAGCAAATGAGCAGGCTCTGGCATTGTATATGTAGCCAAATCCCTTTCCATTTAACTCTGCAGTACTTTAAAAATACACACCAGCATATTTCCATAGCTAAGACTAGGGTATTTCCATAGCTCTTTTTTGGTTTAAAAGAGTTAAACCAAATATATTATCTTTTTGCCAGACTACTTTTCTTTGTGGATGGCATTCTTCATATTTTCTTTAAATTTAATGGAATAATTTCATCTTGTTTAAAAAAAAAAAAAAAACCAGAAAAAAAGCCCTTAAGAACACAATTTAATGGAAAAACAAAACAAAACAACTTTACCCAGAAATTAAAAGATGGATGGATTCAACTTCAGCTAAGTTTAAATGTAACTATATTGTAAATTGAGATAGAAAAACACTTCCAGAAGCTTATTCCTTTCCAGTATCTTAAATGGCAACTGACATGAATCATCTTTTGGAGGTGACCATTTTTCCTTAAATCTAGATTTTTATGACTAACTTTTTAAAAAGTCAAAATAGGAAAAACTGCTTATAACTAAGAACATGTAGGTAACAAGACTTCCTGAAAACCAATGATTTTCCCATTTGCAGACTATTGTGCTGGAAGCAGAAGAACCCAATAACTAGATACTGAATAAAATTTTTAAAAATCCGTGCTCTGTTGTAGGATATCATATCTCAGCCTGTGGTAGCCTTCACTTTTTGTAGTCCCCTGATTCCTTTCAGATCAAGTCCACACTTACTCCTACTTGCCTTGCATGCCCATACATGTGAGATGCTGGATCTGATTCTGCCTGACCTATGGAGTTAGTTAGCTAGCTTTTCAGAGTGGGAAACTCATGCCAAATGTGGAAGTGGTAAAAATGGGGAACTGACTCAAACTGCAGTTCTGCATCCTGAGACACTATACTTTATAAGTGCATGGAGACACATTGCGACGATACTCTATGTCTTTTCATAACTGAGATAATTTAGTTCTGCATTCAGAACTATGAACACCTATGTTTTTAAGATGCATCACATCTGTGTTAGACACCACCCAGGTTAAGTGACAATAATCACGCAGGCTGGGAGAATATTACGCCTGGGATTCTTACTGCTTTTTCCCTACATAAGTTTCTTCATTTTACTGAAAAATTTAATAAGGGACCTAGTTCAGAAGAGCATGTTTGTACAGAAAACATCCCATGAGTGTTCTCTGCTTTAAAATATAACTATCTGATATTTGAGCAGAATCATCATAAAAGGAACACAAAGTAAAAAAAAACCCCTAACACCCCCACCCCAACCCCAAACCTTTCAGCCCCAAACTTCCACTTGCTATAGTTCGACATGCAGGATCCAAACACTTTAATATAGATCTCACAGACCTCTGTGTCCACAGGGGTTATACTGAAGCCATATGCTGTGGAAATTTGGGGCCTTCAGCGGAATAAGAAAAACGCTAAATAGTAGAATTCCTGAGAACTGGAGCAACCTTTAACTGATAGGTTGTTCAGGACTGAGGTTCTAAGTGAGGAAGCAAAGTCTAGGACCAGGTGCACAGACTTACTGGAATTCCTAGGTTCTCATCACAATTAGTGAGAGGTAGCCTAATTTGTAATTCTGCATTGTCAGGAGGAAGACAAACCACAAATCAGAGAAGGACACCGTCAGTCTCAGGCTCAGCTTTCAAGACTTCACTCCTGTGTGGAATCTGAAAGGTCCTAGTAAGAGGATAAAATTAATAGGAACAGGAAGGGCCAGTTGGGCTCAGTGGGGAAAAGGCCTATTTCAAACACTTTCTGCATACCTCTTCCAAAACCCCTGCTTCCTAAAATGCACTGAAATCTCCTTTCTTAACCCCACATTGACCTGCTACCTGGGAGTCAATTCATGGGATTTTGTGTGTTCTGATTCCAGTGCTAGCATTTCTCTCCCCTTTAGGTCACGTAGAGTAAATGGAAAACCAAACAAGTGGAACTGAGTTTGTTCTCTCGGGACTTACAAGAGATCCGTTCCTTCAAAGACTCCTATTCACTGTGGTTTTAATTATTTACCTAATTATTTTATTAGGAAATATGGTAATCATGATGGTCATAAGGATTGATTGCCACCTTCACTCTCCTATGTACTTCTTCCTTTTTCATTTAGCCCTTGTTGATATCTGTTATGCCACCACTGTTGTTCCAAAGATGCTGGTGAATTTCCTTGTGAAAGGAAGCATAACCATTGCTGTCAATGCTTGTATAACTCAAATGTTCTTCATCTTCCTCTCAGCTGGGTGTGAAGTTTTTATGCTTTCAGTAATGGCATATGACCGATATGTGGCCATCTGTAATCCACTGAAGTATCAAGAGGCTATGAGCAAACATTTCTGTTATCAGTTAGTAGGAAGTTCATGGGCAATGGGTCTCTTATATTCAGCTCTAAACACAATTCCTGTGTTAAATATTCAATTCTGCGGGCATGCAGAAATCAAACATTTCAGCTGTGAGCTGCCCCCTCTCCTGTCTGCTGCTTGCAGTGGGACCTATCTCAGTAATGTCATTCTTCTTTTTTCTGCTGTGATCTTTGGGTCCAGCTCCTTTTTGCTCACACTCATCTCCTACATCTATATCATCACGACTGTCTTGAAGATACAGTCTGCAGAAGGGAGGCACAAAGCTTTCTCCACTTGCAGCTCCCACTTCATTGTAGTGGGGTTACTCTACATAACTGCTCTGTTCCAGTACACAAAACCCAAATCAGTCTCATCAATCATTCTAGACCAAGTGCTGTCCACCCAATACAGCATCTTAACCCCCATGCTGAATCCCATCGTCTATAGCCTGAAAAATAAAGATGTGAAAGCAGCCTTAGGCAGAATTCTAAAGAAACTGCAATTTGTGTAACCTCTGAGCTGTATATTTCAAATACATGTTCTTTACAACATGGACTTATGAGCAAATGGGATTTGCTGGTTGCGTTTTCTAGGTTATGTGATAAAAACCACATCCACATATCCACAAAGGAGCACAATGGCAGGAGGGGGACGCCAAATAATACTCTGCCCCAGCAGCTCCCAGGCCTACCAGAGGGAGAGATATCAGCCCATCACTGGTGCATCTCCACAAGGATAGAGGAGCACAGAGGTGAAGTGGAAGGCAGGGGAACCCAAATTACAGGCTCAGAAGAGGGAACACCCTATCCAGGCTCCTTCTAGAGCTGTCACAGGAGACTTAACAGACCCCTTCCAGGTGTGAAACCCATCAAAATGAGTGAAGGGGAGTCAAGGCTGTAGCACCTTTTGGACCAATGGGAGTTACTGCCTAAGGGTATGGGACACTTTATGGGATGCAGGTGACCAGCATTTGGGGAATGCACAGGACTTATTCTGGGTTCTGTAGGGGAGGAACCAAAGACAGAGAAAATGGTGGACCTAGGTGATTTGGGGAGGAACATATATGTGAAAATAGAGTCATAAGAGGATAAAAAGGGACAGTTACATGTAAACAAGAACTGGTCAGCATGCTGATGTGGTCATGCCCTGCAGCTGATCAGTGCAGTCTGTTCTATCTTCTTACTAAATTCCGTTTCTAACTCTTTTCCTGGTTGGGGGAGTCTATTCTCTGTGTAAGTGTGTGTATTTTGGTCTGAGTGCCAACAAATGGAGTTAGACCACAGGTCAGAGGGCCCATATGTCTGGGTGCCAGCAACTGGCCAGACAGAAATTAGTAAAATCAAGTGCCAGCCACTGGAGCGGGACACAGGCCAGAGGCCTTTGTGCCCACGGTGCCAGCAACCGCAGCGAGTGGTGGCCTGGATGCCAGCAACTGGAGTGGGACCAGGGGTCAGACCCATGTGTTTATAGTGCTAGCACCTGGAGTGAATGGGGGTGTGCAAGTGAACACCGTATCTGAGGCCAAATTCTATACAACATGTAGGAAAATTTAGACTGCAATGTATTTGTTCCTTTTTAAATTCATTTCTGGAGGGCAGTGCTACAGTCAGTAGTGGGAAACAAGTATCTTAAAAAAAGCAATAATAGCTCAGATTAATCATGCCCAAGTACCTTTTCTTCTTGTGTGAGTAAAAAGAGAACCCAATGTTAACAGCTGGTGTAATTGGTTTTGCTTCATATAGCTACAATTAGGTGAGACAAATCTTGTCAAGAGTGTATAAAAGTTGTAGGCAATTGGCATACAAATTTAAACAGCATTAAAACTGATTGAGTTTTGCCCTATACATACACCTAGAAAACATAGCAGGGTATTCACAATAGCTGGTAGATTTTTATGTTGATGATTGATTTCTCTTTCAATAAATGTAGTTCAATGTGGTTGGCTTGTTCTCTTGAGTCCTATATACAGACAATAAACAATTCAGTTTGAGTCATCCCTTAATAATTACTTTCTTAGAGACAAATTGCAAGAACCATATGTTGGACAAAATGTCTGACCCTCACAGGACATGGGAATTATGGCTTAATTAATTCTTTCACCTGATTCCTTGAGGCAGTTCACCCTGCTCCTTCCCCCATGATACTGGGGTTGTGAAGAAAAAAGAAAAAAAAAGTCCAAAAATGGAATTCACACCATTTTTTGTCTGATGAGGTCAAACAGTGTGACTCTTTTCCTCTCTCCACACCAGCTATTAATATTAAAATGGCAAGATGGAGAAGCACCTTGAAAGAAAGCAGGAGACAGTTAAAAAGAAGAGAGGAACAAGTAAAAAAATGGGGAGAACTGGGAAGACATGAATCATTGAACAGTCTAAATGGCATGAATTTCCATCTTCCACCCTTGGAAAATGATAGAGCTTACATGGAGGCAAACGAACTAAACCAGTGAAATGTGACAAATTGAATCATTATTGTTTCATGACAGCATGCCAGACACACTGTGCTCAGTGTTACATGGAGAGATGCAACATAAACACACAAGGCAGGTAATCTCCTTGCCCAGGTGATGGCCTGGGGCAGTGGAGACAATCTTGCCACAGTAGTCTGTGGCAGACACATACACCAGCAATGCTTGGTTGGGAATCCAGGTGAGACTGTTGCCCCTAGTTTTCTCCATTAAAAAGGCAAACATCTTTAAACATCTTTAACATACCCTTTAAAGCTGCCATCCAAAGTAATGGAGGTTTACGAGTACCTCCAAGGTAGGTCCCTGAATAATGGCATCTTATACTACAGAGGTGCGTTTAGAGCAAAGGATCCCTAGAATGAAGCTCTCCCTTGAATGATCAAGGCAGTTGTGTGCGTATGGCCAATTTCTAACCAGCAGGAGGGGAAAATGTTTGATCTGTTTTCCTTTTTTGTTTTTTTTTACCTCCTCCCTTCTTCTCACCATGTCTCAAAAAGTATGGCAAAAAGCATTAGACAGAGTGCAATGGCAAAGATACCACCTAGGAATTTCTCAACTTTTTGTGGGTTCCTCAGAATTTCAGTGACTGATTTGCAGCTGTCTGGGATGGATCTGCTGGGTTAGAGTGTCACCTGAATTCATAGAATCATGGAAGTATAGAATGGTTTGGGTTGGAAGGGACCTTTAAAGAGCATCTAGTCCAACCTCCCTGCCTTGGGCAGGAACATCTTTCACTAAGGCAGGTTGCTCAGAGCCCCGTCTAACTCGATCTTGAACACTTCCAATCATGGGGCATCCACAGCTTCTCTGGGCAACATCTTCCAGTGTCTCACCACCCTCATTGTAAAAAATTTCTTCCTTATATCCAATCTAGATCTACCCTCTTTCAGTTTAAACTTGTTGCCCCTTGTCCTGTCACTACAGCCCTTGGTAAAAAGTCTCTCCCCATCTTTCTTATAAGCCCCCTTAAAGTATTGAAAGGCTGCAGTATGGTCTCCTCAGAGCCTTCTCTTCGCTAGGCTGAACAACTCCAACTCTCTCAAGCCTGTCCTCACAGGAGACATGTTCCAGCCCTTGGATCATTTCCATGACCTACTCTGGACCTGCTCTTTCAGGTCAATATCTTTCTTGTACTGGGGACCCCAGAAC
>NW_010973123.1:263674-272778 GCF_000737465.1 Haliaeetus leucocephalus
CACGGCAGGACTTATGTTTTTGTTTGAGTGGGCCATTATCTGTATTGTTTGTTTGACCTTGCGATATTTTTATGGTACAACAGGGAAAGATGGTTTGGAACTCCTTCTTCCTTGCCTTTCTTACCTTTGGTGCATCTGGACAAGGAGAAAAGACCTCCAATTTAGCTTAGGAAGTGATACAAGGATTCATACATGTCTGGAATAGAATGGATCAGAGGATCTGTATTCAGATTCCTACTTCTGCCAAGCAGGGGATTAGATTTGGTTTGATACCCATGAGGCTCAATATTGGAAAATATAATATGAGCAATGGCATTATAGGGTTAGTAGATGTTCCATTTGAGTACCAATATCAAAGTGATTATACCTCTTCTGGCAGATGGTGGCGAGATGAAGCAGCCTTCTACGAGATCCCTCAGGACACGGGGTGGCCTGACTTAATAAACAAAACTTGTAAGTGATGGAGATTGGAGGTCAGTTGTGAAATTGGTATTAGTCATAATAGCACCGTGTCCTTCAGGATTCAAGGAAGCCTATTCCAGATGATTCCCACCTTCTCCACCCTGGTGGAGAATAACAGGCTGCCCTTCCTATCACAATATATCTTGTAATCTAGTGCCCTTTTGGCCTGCTTCCCTGGAAACTACCCCTTTTGAATTACAATATAATGTAAGATGGGATTTGGCTTGGTGTGTTCACATACCTGACATGAAGGAAAGATATCTTTTAATGAATAATGCCTATGCTGCTTGGGGATGGTCAGTGAAACACATGTTAAAAAACCAACCTCTTCACTCATTAAAGAAAGAATTTGTGGGCACGCCCAACCCCAATGATGCCCATTTGTTAAACTGTACCCACATTATATAAACTGTACCACAGGTGCTGGCAACCCCACTGAAACATGGGTCAGTTTGGAAGTTAGAATGCTAATTTGAGATATATGCACCTGTTGAGGATATCCTAATTTTGGATACGGAAACCGAGATAGCCAATGTAATCAGATCACCAATAATGTTAATATCTGCTTAATATCTGAAAGCTGCTTTCAGTTAATTTCATGTTTTAACCATATCATTCAGTTCATAGTATTTTCCTGTACTAGCACTGTGAAAACTAAGCCATAATGAACATATCACAGTGTTTGTTTTGCTCTAGACCCTTTATGCTAGGCACACATGGTATTTGTAGGGCATGCAACTCTGCATAATTTCTGGAAGCCTGGGCTGGTTTGTTTTGGCAATTGGTTGTATATTGGTTTGTCAGACTTCTCTCTGATCCTGGCACTGAGAACTAGCTGCAGACACTGGAGCCAGGGCACCCTTCTGGTGCCTGTAGTAGGTTATATTTGTTCCTGGGACTTCATAAAACAGCATCTCTCATCTCATCCTCTTTTCTGGAGTCTGGCTTCAACATTAATACTCTACAACTTTATCCTTAAGCTAAGCAGTGTGAATAATTCCTTTTTGACACAAACATCCCTCCACCTAGCTCTGGAATTTCATGGGTCAATTTCAACATTACCTATAACACACCCATATGTGAACTCTTCTAGTGACTTCATGGTCTCTGAGTAAAAACCTTGTGCTACTTCTTAACAGTAAGAAGATGTCTCTATCCTGCAAGATCCTACTGAGGGAGCATATATGCTTCCCTGTATCAGATGGCAGAAACTGAGTGGTCTCCCCCTTGACTGAGAGGTGGAAATGGGACATAAATCCTACACTTTCTTTTTAAATGGAAAAACAAAGATACTAAATTGTGGCTTAGGGGTTCATCATCAAATCTCTCTCCTCTCCATGCATGTTGGATGTATATTGTTTGGGATGCTGCCAGAGTCTTATATCCCCATTAGAGTGACCCCTCATTGATTTTAGGGAACACATGGATGGTTTCTTTGACTGCAGAAGAAACTTTGACACATGTGGTATGGTCAGAAATACAAGTTTATTGTCCTGCTCCAGGCCATGCCGATCAGACTCAGGGCTGATCAACAGGCAGCCCCAGCCACTGGGTGGGTCGAAGCATGATTCTAAAATCTGTTGAGGTGGTATTCAGCAGCACTGGAACTTCTGACTGTTTGCCACTTCATTTTTGCTTTTTTTTCCCCCATTTTTATTCTGTTTGCTACATGGTAACATTCTTTAGTGGTACCTATAGTCAAGATAAACTACTTCCCCTGCTGATGTCCAGATCATCACAATTAAAAATTAGTTGACCTTGATCTATCTCCTCGTATCCTAGTCACTCTTGTGTTTGTAGGACCCCTTTTATGGTATCATTAAGAAGTATGCAGACTCTAGGCATTGCTGAGGCACTAATGTTCAGTAAAGGCCAATCATCTACATAACCAGCCCTTGTTTTTTGGTCTTCTGCTACTAGCTGCTATGTACTTTCCCCACCTTGCTGTAATGCTCTGATTTTAAACCACATTAGTGTCTATACCCATATTTCATTTTCTGGTGTTTCATCACACAATATACTGAGGTGTATTCCTCAGATTATATACCCTTTCATCTTAGAGTTGGACTATCCCAATGGAGTGCATGGGGAGCTTGGTAGGGGTTGGGTGCAGAAGAATGGCCATTCCTGGATGGGTTGTTCAGGACCCCTGGACAAAGGCATGTGCCTTGATCCAGTCCCCACAAGTCCTTTGGGTAAAGTTGCTCAAAAGGCTCATTCTCACCCATAAGCTAACCTGTAGGTTCCTTCTTGCCACCAAGGTACCCAGGTCTGTTCTTGCCTTCTTTGGTTATGTGTGTTAGGTCTGTTGCCTGGCAGTACTTTTCTTCTTCTTAAGGTTTGTCATTCCAGGCCCCTCTATATCATGTAATGAATCAGAAAGATCCCCATCACCAGTACAGCAAGCACCTTCTTTGCCACATCTCCTGCAGTAAATAAGGATTAAGCATTCAACTGATTTCTTTGGGCAAGGTTATTTGAGAGATGTGCCCACCAAGTGGTCTGGCCATCTTTCACAGCACAGACCAATTGGCTCAGTTTTATCCACTACCAGAAGGGACCTTCCCATTGTGTTTGGGGGAAGGCTCAATAAGCCAGGGCATGCATATGTGCTGGTCTCGCTGGTCTCTGGCATTAAACTTAGTACCAGGATTTCACTTTATGAAATCCTAATGGAAAGAGAGATTGAGTGATCTGAGGTGATGGTCTTTCCTGCAGCCCATCCTTCCTTTCACCACTGTTTTGAGTGGTACCTGAGTAGCTGAAATACAGGAGTTGCTGGAGTATATCTAGAAACCAGCAGGATATAACTATCATGTAGGCAATCCTGCTTGAAGTGGTGGTATCTAATGCAAGCCTAGTGGAGCTGCCTGCTAGAACTTAAGCTCAACTGGCATAAAGGAACCCCAAAAAACTAATTCAGTTTTAGACTTTTACACAGCAAATACCTAAAACTAAGAGATATATTCTACTACCTTCATCTTCTAGATAGAAAAATCCCTGAACAAAAATGCCTGTAAGTATTCTCAAAGGACTTGTCTGACACTATCTACAGTTGCAGAGGTCACAACATGAGATTAGATGTGGGGCACTAGTATGTTAAAAAGATGTCGTGGTTTAACCCCAGACAGCAACTAAGCACCACGCAGCTGCTCACTCACTCCGCCCTACCCAGTGGATGGGGGAGAGAATCAGAAAAAAAGTAAAACTCATGGGTTGAGATAAAGACAGTTTAATAGGACAGAAAGGAAGAAAATAATAATGACAATCATAATGATAATGATGTTGATAATAATAATTATAATAATGTCAATAATAAGTCAATAACAGTAATAATAAAAGAATTGGAATATACATAACAAGTGATGCACAATGCAACTGCTCACCGCTTGCCGACTGATGCCCAGTTAGTTCCCAAGCAGCAATCCACCCCCACCCCTGGCCAACTCCCACCAGTTTATAAACTAAGCATAACATCACATGGTATGGAATACCCCTTTGGCCAGTTTGGGTCAGCTGTCCTGGCTGTGTCCCCTCCCAACTTCTTGTGTCCCTTCAGCGTTCTTGCTGGCTGGGCAGGAGAAGCTGAAAAATCCTTGACTTCAGACTAAACACTACTTAGCAACAACTGAAAACATCAGTGTGTTATCAACATTATTCTCCTACTACATCAAAACCATAACCCTATACCAGCTACTAGAAAGAAAATTAACTCTATCCAAGCCAAAACCAGGACAAAAGCATATTGCCACTGAAACAGTGACTGTCAGCATCTGAAAAGTTAGTTCCTAAGGACTACTCAGTGACACATCCCTGTTTTAGAGGGTGAGGTAAAATACGGAGCCCTGCAACAGGAAGGGGGCTGCCTACCCTTTTTTACAACAGATACATGTGCCAACATGCAGTCTGAGATATTACTCCCTTTTACTTTCTCTTTGTCAGGGGGAACCAACCTACTTGCATATTCTTTTTCAACAGTTCTCAGGTTCTCTCAGTCCTGCTTGGACTCCTGAACCTCTGTGGTATACATGGGGAGTAATATAGCTTTGCTACTGTCCTTCGAAGGGCTTCTTTTACTTCCTTGTTCCTCAGGCTATAAATCATAGGGTTGAGCATGGGAATTGCCAGAGTATAAAACACAGAGATGATCTTGTCATGCTCCACAGAGTATTTTGAACTGGGTCTTAAGTACATGAAGGAGCCTGTCCCATAGAACATGGTAACAGCAGTCAGGTGGGAAGCACAGGTGGAGAAGGCTTTGCGTCTGCCTTTGGCGGATTTAATCTTGTGGATGGTAACCCCAATGCAGATGTAAGAGATGAGAATGAGGACCATGGTTGAGATGACGAGCACAGTAGCACAGGTGAAATGGACCACATCAGTGATGTAAGTGTCAGAGCAGGAGAGCTTCAGGATGGGAGGCACATCACAGAAGAAATGATTGATGATGTTGGAATTGCAGAAGGACAGGTGGAATATAAATAATGTCTGGATAGTTGCATTCATGCAGCTCATGAAGTAGGAGCCACACACAAGGAGCACACAGAACCTCTTGGACATAATGACAGGGTAAAGCAAGGGGTTGCAGATGGCTATAAACCGGTCATATGCCATCACAGCCAGAAGGTAGCATTCTCCTGTCACTGCGATGCAGAATAGGAAAAGCTGAGCTGCGCATGCTGTGTAGGATATGACTTTTGTCTCAGCCACAAAGGTCATGAGTGTGCTAGGTATAATGATGGTGGAGTAGCTGACATCTAAGAAGGAAAGGCTGCTGATGAAGAAGTACATGGGGGTGTGGAGCTTGAAGTCAATCCAGATGAGCACAATCATCCCCAGATTTCCCACTAGGGTCAACAGATAGATCAGTAGAAACATCATGAGGAGAAGGCCCTGCAACTTCAGGTTGTCTGTGAATCCCAACAAGATGAACTCAGTCACCACAGTGTGATTCCCATCTGCCATTTATTGTAGGTGGGAAAGCCAAGATTACACTGCAGAAAACAAGGCAAACACAGACTGCCTGTTAGTGGGTCAAACTGGCTCTCATCAGGCTGATCTATGATGAAGCTATAATTTTGTGTATCTTCCTATTCATGTTTTTCAAGCTCTGAACTCAAATTATCTCATAGGCATTTCCTGCCTTTCAAAGGCTTGTATTCTTTCTGTGTACTCTGAAGGAGCACGGGTTAACAAATCACACTTTTGCCTGCAGGTCTCACTATCTCCCCCTCCCCACTTAGTTTAACTTCTAAGGTGGTAATCTGCACAGCAGGCACTAACCCTATAGTATGTTTCACTTCACCTATTTTAGCTATCATATACTCAAACATGACTTGAAATGCTTGTTTTTCCCATTTTATATAGACATCATCTGGACAATTAACTTTGTAAATCGTTGGAATATAAAGGTAAACACATGTTAAACTAGGAAAATCTCCAAAATTGTACCCTATCACTATGAAAAAATTATTTTTTGGGTCAATTGTTGTAAGCAGAAGGCCAAAGCTAGGGGTTTGGAAAAGCTCAGCTATAAATACTTATGGCATTTCAGGCTGAAAGGGAGCAGAGCTTCTGCTCTGCTGTTGCTTCCATAAATCAGAGAATAAAATGAGAATTATAATTAGTTGAATTCTCAGGCATAGTCTGCTTATGAAGTCTAAAAATAAGCTTTCTATTCCCAGGACTAAAAAATTAGAGAGAGACCTTGGAAGGACTGGATTTGCCCATTTCCAAGGAAGAATGAACTCTACTTATGTAACTTCTTGAAACACTGGTCTAATTTGTTCTTTAAAATCTCCAGTACCATAGATTTCCCATGGTCCCTAGTCACTTCTGTTTCTTCTTAAAAAGTTAATGTTATTCAGTTTTCTCCTAAAGATTAAACCAAATTTTCCCATTGTAATTTAACTGAAAAACTTTTTATGTCTTCCCCTCCCATTGTGGGCAAAAGAAACCACTTTTCCCCTTCCACCATTACATAGAATCATAAAATTATAGAATATCTCAAGTTGGAAGGGATCCACAAGGATCATCAAGTCCAACTCCATGCTCCTCACAGGACTACCTAAAACTAAACCATACAACTAAGAGCGTTGTCCAGATGCTCTTTGAGTATATGCATTTTTCCACTATCAGTTTTAATGGTTTTTCCCCTAGACTATCTCCTGTAGGGTGTTAGTTCATTTTGTAAATTGTTATCTTGAATCAAATAGTTTCTTCTAATGGCAAACATGTCAAACAGAACCTTAGCAAGATGAGAAAAGTACTGCTTAGAAAGCTAGTGAATCCAGGTACCAAAATTTGAGGGGAAAAAAAAAATCAGAGATTTTCAAGAATACCTGTATTGTTACAATGTAAGCTGGGGGGGGGAGGAGGGGGGGAATTCTCCCTCCCTCCCCAGTAAAGCAAAGGTATAAAATATGTCCAACATATGCATTCGTAATCATCACAGAACTTTAAATTCCAGCCCTGTTCTTACCTTACCACTCACATCTTAGCATGCTGGGTGCAATAGTGTTTCTTCTCTTGTCAATGTAAAAGTAATAGGAAAGAGGAAAACATTCTGTTGATGCAGATTTGACTGCAAGGTGTACATTCTCTATTAGCTCCAAATAAGAAGTGATTCCTGTTTTCTAAAACGAGAAAGGAGGAGGTACTGTATCTCTAGCAGAGTCAGATTGAGGACAATCTCTCGCACCTTGTCAGCAAGTAGGTATTTTAGCAGTTAGCATGCACATTCATATACTTTTGGGTGTAGAATTCCTGATGGGCCACAGAGTCTGAACCCAAGACAAGGCACAGTGGGACCATTAAAATGTCCTTTATACTCCCAGTGGAGATAGCCTATCCTCTCTTTTTCTGCAACTAAACAAATGGACTTTATTCCTCTCAGTTTTAAAGAGAACATTTTTCTTTTTTTCTTTTTTTTTTGGCCATGTGATCCTTTGTGTTATTTTTCTTGTTTTATTCTGCTACTTAGTAATCTAGGATTATAGAACTATAAAATCATGGACTATAAAAACACTTTCCATATCGGGAAGGGAACCACAAGCAATGAGAAGTCATTTCTGTTCAGCAAGAATGAAGGTTCTTCTCCCCAAACTTCTCTGAAACTGACTAGTAATTTCAGCCCCACCAACTTGTCATGGTCTGATGCTCCAGGATGGGTGAATTAAATCACTTCTGAAGTGCCGCTTAGGTCTAGTTTCAAATTCTGAGGAGCCTGTTTCTCAGGTGGTTGTTGACATCAGGCATGTCCTTCAACCTATTCTGAAACATGCTAAAGACATAAGAAGCACAGGTTTGAATTGCTACTTCAAACACTTCTAATCTCTGCACTGGGGCGCTCAGAGTGTGGAATACTTCAGTAAATTCATTTAATTCAAGCCAGAAATTAATATTCTTCTAAGGTACTTCAGCTAAGTTGATTACCTGTTGGTCAAGGCTTTTTCTTATGCACCAAGGGATATCATTACGTGTAACCAAATAAAATGTCTTTGCTAGTTCTACAGAACTACACCAAGTGATTAATGTTGCCTTTTAGCCAGTTGTATCAAGGCTGCAATGTTTTCAAATTCTTAGAACAACCACACTGAAATAAAACACTTCTGTCATTTCTTCATAAAATCACAGAATCATAGAATGGTTTGGGTTGGAAGAGACCTTTAAAGAGCATCTAGTCCAACCTCCCTGCCTTGGGCAAGGACATCTTTCACTAAGGCAGGTTGCTCAGAGCCCCGTCTAACTCGATCTTGAACACTTCCAATCATGGGGCATCCACAGCTTCTCTGGGCAACATCTTCCAGTGTCTCACCACCCCCACTGTAAAAAAATTTCTTCCTTATATCCAACCTAGATCTACCCTCTTTCGATTTAAACCTGTTGCCCCTTGTCCTGTCACTACAGCCCTTGGTAAAAAGTCTCTCCCCATCTTTCTTATAAGCCCCCTTAAAGTATTGAAAGGTTGCAATAAGGTCTCCCCAGAGCCTACTCTTCTGCAGGCTGAACTCTCTCAAGTCTTTCTTCATATGATAAATATTCCAGCCCTCAGATCATTTTTGTGGCCCTCCTCTGGACCTGCTCTTTCTTTGGTCCATGTCTTTCTTGTACTGGGGACCCCCAGAAATGGACTCAGTACTCCGGGGGGGGTGTCTCATGAGAGCAGGGTAGAGGGGAAGAACCACCTCTCTTCACCTGCTGGCCATGCTTCTTTTGATGCAGCTCAGTTTATGGTTGGCTTTCTGGGCTGCAAGTGCATATTGCTGGCTCATATCCAATTTGCCACTCACAAGTATCCCCACATCTTTCTCCACAGAGCTGGTCTCAATCCATTCACCTTCCCCCCCAGTCTGTACTGAAAGCAGGGACTGCCCCAACCCAGGTGCAAGACCTAGCACTTTGCTTTGTTGAACTTCATGAATGTGGTGGGTTGACCCTGGCTGGATGCCAGGTGCCCACCAAAGCCATTCTATCACTTTCCCCTCCTCAGCTGGATAGGGGAGAGAAAATATAACAAAAGGCTCATAGGTCGAGATAAGGACAGGAGAGATCACTCACCAATTACTGTCACAGGCAAAACAGACTCAACTTGATGTAGTTGTGCACAAGGTTCTCGGTGCCTATCTCGGCATTGTGTTGTT
>NW_010973123.1:272808-273563 GCF_000737465.1 Haliaeetus leucocephalus
CAGGCTGCCGGCGCCTGCGGCGTGTCACTGCTCTCGGGCTACCGACCCAGCTTCAAGGTGGAAAAAAAGTGGCTTTCTCTGAATGCTGGCATCAGGAACAAGGTGCTTTAACTTGCCAGCAGGTGCCTGCAGGCTTTTATTAGCATGAGTTTGTGTGGTAGGAATGGAAGGTGTAGCTGGTGTTACTTCAGTGAAGGTCATGGGGTTTGGGGGTTTTCTTGCCTGGTTGGATTTGATTGGTTGGTTTGTTTGGGTTGGTTTGGTTTGTGCTATCAATTTGGGGGGTTCAGGAGCTGATTTCCATTCATTCCTCCTCCCAAGTGGTGAGGCTAGAAAAGGCTGGAGTGATAAATTTCTACCCGGCTGGAGGCAAGCCGACCACATGAGTCAGAGAGACGCATTCACAGTGAAGGCTCATACACCACCCTGATGGCTGAAGGCAACTCCCTGAACTGTAATAGTGTAAACTTATCCGTTGTCTCTCGGAGTATGCAGGAGAAATGGCTCGCAGCTTTGTGAAGCTATAAAGGAGCGACGAACCTTGGAACAAATCAGTTTAACTTCTTGTATAAAATTAGGATCTCTCGCAACAGAAGTATGTTGGAGGTGTTCCCTATGGTGGACAAATCATAGCAAGAGTTGGCAAAATATTAAACTGCCACAGACTTCTCATTTAAACAGAAGGCTGATGGATGAATAGGTAGTATGCCATGTGTGCTACTTTCTCTCTTAAGTTCTCTTCTTTGTATATGCCT
>NW_010973123.1:273647-274082 GCF_000737465.1 Haliaeetus leucocephalus
ATTAACAAAGTTAATACACTTTCATACTATAAAGACTGTCTTTTATAATAGGTAGGGAAGGGAATTTTCATAACAGTTCCTCCTTTTCTTTTGACCGGGGTCACATTATATTATTCTAGTACTAAGTCAAGCACATAAGCTGATACAACACTGCGAACACACATATAAAATTACAAAGCAAAATAAGACAGCAAATACAACAATCAAAATTCTTTTAGTTCACAGTCCTATACCTAAGTCTGGGAGCCAAGAGGTTATCTTGGATTTTAAACTATTACTAGTAAGAAAAAACAAGCAGCATATTGTATGTAACAAAGACAATTATCTCTTGATGACACTCCAGTTTTAAGTAAGGATATAGTTCAGTCTATGTTCAAGTCACATTCCTTTGCACTTTCCTGTTGTTGAAATGTTACGCAAGGTTAGCGAGTCCAC
>NW_010973123.1:276706-277083 GCF_000737465.1 Haliaeetus leucocephalus
ACAAGCAAGCCATTTCTTGACTTCCACTAAGTTGGGGTTGAACCTGCCTTTCTAACTGTCTGGCTACTCACAAGCATGGTGAAACCTGCTCCACAGTGCTTCCTTTTCCCCTTTGCCCTGAAAAATGGACAATAAGATCCATTTTATGGAAACAGTTATTAACTGTACCATAACACTGTGCATTATTGTTCCTAGTTGGAGTTGTGCTTTCAGACTCTTTCTAAAGGGAAGGAAAGAAGAGTTTTAAGAGGAGGGAGGGGGAGAGAAGACAGTCAGAGAAGGACAAGCTGATACTGCTCTCACCAGTTCTTGCACTGGAATTAAGAGGGGCTTCCTGGAGGGAGCACCAGAGAGAGGGGTGCTTGGCTCAGCTCTTG
>NW_010973123.1:284667-304237 GCF_000737465.1 Haliaeetus leucocephalus
GTTTGAGGAAAGCAACAAGGTAAAGCTTATAATGGACATATATTATTTATTATATAGTTATAATATACAATCATATTATTATATTATAAGGTTAAACTAAGTGATTAAAAACATGTCTTTGGGCCTTAAATCTATATAGATTTAAGAGATGATAGAAAGTCAGTTTAGCATAATCTGAGCATGAATATTTTATATGGGTCAGTTTCAAATAAGCAAGTAATTTAGATAGTATTTCACACAAAAATCAAGTGAGTGGAATTAACTATCATTGAGTTTTTATGTCCAATATTTTGGAACTTCAGTAACAATTTTATGCAAGTTAACATGTTTCTGCAGTGTTGTATTATTACCACAAAACAATAATTTGTACACTTACGGAAATAAATACGAAGAACAGAAAAAGTGAAAAGGAATTTAGTCCTCTAGTAAGAGCAATAAAGCCATCTTAAAACCATTATTTCTATGGCTTTCTTCAATAACGTATTTTAAAGTCAAATTACAAAATAACAGGTATTTATAGAAAACTTGAGAGGGAAGAAAACTATTAAGAGCAACAGCAGTTAGAAATATTTTGTAATGAATCCAGCTGCATGCAGCCTAAGACAAGAGCAAGAGAGGTTAATGAAAACAAGGTAGAAAATGTTTCCTGCATTGATAAGTCTGTTAAAAAATCCTGTTTTTATGAAAATCCCAGAGTACATAATACTTTCATTAACAAACACTGTGTTCATGCCAAATTAACTACAATGTAAAAGGTAAACCAGGTTCTTCAATCTCTGTTTTGAATATTTGCATCCCTGCTGATACTGTTTTTTATTACTAGCAGTTGCTTCTGAAGTGTAAAACCAACATATATGTACCCACTGGTCTGAAAATACCATAAACCGGAAAAACCCTCTGAAAACAGTACTATTTTTAGCACTGTTGTGATGAGCTGAATCTGTTTTGAATCTGCATCAGAAAAATAAATACAAAGGTGCTTACATTTTTCTATTAAAATTTTATGAGACAGATGATTACAATACATTATAACCCACCTAGGATTAATAGGATTAATATGACTATTTTAACTTTCATAAATAGGTCTCTCTTAGAAATCAAACAATCTACCATAAATACACACCATTCGTGCATTCTAACAAACAGTACATTTTCCGTATCTTAGTATTCCTTTTTCTCTTCCATTCTGCATTTTTGTAATGGAATACAGAACCTAGAAATTGTTTCTATAAAAACATACTTGATACTAGCAAAAAAAAAAAAAACAAATTACGTGGACTAGAAGCAAAACTTGATCTGATACCTACCAGAAATTCATAGGTTAAAAACTGAATACTAGCAAAAGATGAGCAAAGAAAATCAAGGATAGCAAGTAGAGTTCCAGTTGCAATTACTTTAATGGCTCCATATCTCTGTAAAAGTTTTTCAGAAAATGGACCAGATATCACAACAAAACCATGGCTGGATGATCCAATCCAGGCTAAGAAACAAAAAAAATATCACCAATTTTCTGGTAATTAGATTGCTTTTTTCCTTTAGAATTCCTAACCACTAGATAGGACTAAGCACAAATTCTTCATAAATAAAACTACCATATTTTGTGCTGAAGCATCAGGGCTGTCTATGGTTGATGTAAATCAAGATCACAGATATCTTCTATTTTGAAGAAAAACTCTTGCTTCAATGTTCAGCCATTGTTTCTTATGGAAGGAGCTGAGTGTTCTCTACTTCCCCTAATCCTCAGTGAATCACAAGTTTATAAATAAATTCCAGTTGCTACAGATTAAATATATATTATTACATTAATTTGTATTAACTAAAATAAATGTCTAGGAATGACAAAGCTATACTAAAACTGAGTAAGGGCTTTAAAATTTTTGATAGAAGAATATTAATTTGACTGCTTGAGCTCAGCTTTATATATATAGATCAAACTAATAATGCAGTAATTCAGTATGTATTTCTAATAAAAAGGCAATGAAAATAAATGGAAGATGATGATTTCATTAAAAATGTGAATGGTGCATCAGGATATACAGTTGGGTTACATAATACCATCAATTCAAAGAAAACAGCCTATGGATATCAGCTACAAAACTGTACAAGCAACAGGTTTTTCAGTTTGTAAGGAAGGGGATACTGACTTGGTGGATAAGAATTTTCACCACCAAAATAACTTTTTAATGAATACCTTTTTTTTTTTCTTGACTAAATAAAACCCAGACACTTTTCAACTAATGCTAGATAACGGAGTTCATTCAACCAAAAATGGAGAATTTGTTTTAAGGAACTTGCCATAAAAGGAACTTAACTATGCTCAAAGCTGCCCAGGGAACAACTCCTTGCTTAGTGGTCACATCATTACTACCAGGTCTCATGTCATTCACCCACAGTAGAGGAGATGTCATTTAATTCCCTCTTCAGCCTGAAGATCCTGCAACTACACTATCCAGAAGAGAATTAAGAGCCATTGATGTAGTACAATCTAAGGGTGAAACATCCTCCTTTTTTTTGTTTTTTGAGCTGTACTTTGCATAGACTGCTTCAAAGAGGGTATGAGCTCCTGACCCACAGGAGGTGGCAGGAGGGAATACCCTGATTGCTCGGCAACAGCATATAAAAACAGATTATGAGCCTCTTTCAGTGGTGAAATCATTTCCCTGGCTTTTACTGTAGTATCTGAAAACTAACTGGAAATGTCAAAACATTTTAGATGCTCCATGAGAAAAACTGTTTTGACATGTTGAAAATGTTATCATTTTCACTTAATCTAAAACTATTTTTTCCAATTCAGTCCAAATTCTGAAAGCTTCAAGTACCATTGTCTTGCTACTTTTGCAGCACACCCTCCCCCCCCCAAAAAATTTTCGCCATTCTAGTCAACCAGATTGCCCTACAAAAATCCAAAGGAAAGTTTGGTCTAACTAATAAAATCAGAGCTATGCCTGTTACGTACTTAATCACTATCAGTAAGCTTCCATCAAAAATGTTCCTCTCTAGACTGTTTTTTCCTGTTTCTCTTCAATTTCCACTCATCACCTCCAACTGTTATCTATCTTTGCATATAATTTTCATTTCCTTTCCTCTGCCTTCCCTTGCTAGTAGCAAGGCCCAAATGACTGATCTCCTCTGTCCACTGTGACTCTTTTGCATGTTCACCAGCTTATAGTGACCACTCTTCTAAGAAAATTAATATATAAATAGAAAAGAGAGCACATGAAATTTAAATACTATGGGAAGAAAGTTGCCACTTTTTATGGGGAGCCAATTAATAAATTAGGTCTATTTTCAAGATGATGTGTGGCAGAAAACAGATTTAGCTTTAGGCTGTCTGCACTGAGATATTATGCCTTTATTTAACACTGTGCACTGATGACCTAACTCCTTCTGAACTGCTTGAACGGGAAGTGTCAAGCAGGGCTGCCATGGAACCACCAAAAGCAGAATGGAACCTGCTAACAAGTAGAGACCTTGTATGTGCAGCCAATACCACAACCCAGCCTCAGCCTCCAGCTGGAGGAAGATATGAATTGTCTTCCTGAAGCTTATCATCCGCATCTTCTGTGTGTATGACACAACACAACACAGTATGTATCCTTTTCTCTTTCAATATGGTAGGAAACAAGGACCTATATAAAAACAAGTCTTTTTTCTTCAAAAATAACAGATGGAATACATGCAACGAAACAGAGAATTTCACCATGTATTTGCTAAGTAGTATACTGCACAGCTGCCACAACATGAAAATAATAATAAAAAGCAGCATCCATAGCAAGCTCTGAAGAATTAATCCATAAGCAGTGAAAGTAACACCCAAGTTCCTATAGATCTGTGCTCTTTTCATGCCCTAAACTCCTAACACCAACCCCAGCTCACCTGTCAGTTCTGCTGACATGGCCACCGAAGGAAAGACAGAATATCTGAGGGCCCGTCAGCAATATCTACTGGCCAACCTGCCACTACAGCCGACTGCCACTGAACATTGACCAGTGGGGTTCTCTTCCTCCACTGCTTTCACTCTGGACTGGTCTTGCTCTTTTACCTTATGGTAAATTTCACAAAAAGTGGTAAAAATGTATTGCATGTAAATTAATTTTTTAACTACCTATTCTTCCATTCTGTAGTTGCCCTCAAAATTTGAGTAAGAAAGCCAGCACCCCATGGGTTGGAGCTGCGACTCTACCTGCTCAGCAGCCCCTTGAGAGCCCATCTTACCCTTCGCCCCTGTTTCTCCCAGAGATGGGGCAATCACTCATGGCAATTGAGATTTCGGCTGTACCCCAAGTGAGGTTTTTAGCAAGGCCTTGACATCAGCACAAGTCATGCCCCAAGCACTGTTTTAGTCCCATACATGCGCCATGTTCCCCTTCCCTTAGCAACACTTCCCACCTGCAAGAATCGGGGAACGGCTGGGTATGTTTTCAACTTTCCAATGTCATTTCCAGCGAGCGTTTTTCCCTCCCACAAGGCAGCAGCTGGGAGGCTCTGTTGCCTCCTGTGTGAGGCACAGCTCCCACCACCATGGTTTCCAACTCGCCAGGGTCCCTCACGGCTACCAGGGGCTGGCGAGGCCGCCTGGCAGGCCCCTCTCCCTGGGGAAGGCCCTGGCCGAGCTTTGCGGGACGGAGCTTTGCCCTCTTCCCTCTCCCCGAGGGAGGACAGAGGCTGTGACACACTCACCCTGCCCTGGGGCCCTCCCTCTCCTCCCCGGGGTCTGTCAGCGAGCCCCTCCCAGTGGGACCGTGACAGTGACAGGGTCAGCAACTGCCCCTCGGCCTCCATCTTGTCCCCCAAGCCCACCCTGGCAGCCATTGGGGCAGCGTTTGGGTTGTTCAGCAGCTGAAGGCCGGTGCAGGCATGGCAGGAGGGTGGGGGTACGCTCTCGAGTCTTGTGGGGGTCTGCCCGGGAGCCGCCATAGCACTCGGTGGGCTTCAGTCGCGGACTTCCCGCCCTAGGCCACTCTCCCTCACGCAGCCTCTGAGGGAGAGACGCTACGTCGTTCAGATGTGAGAGGTTTTGCCCTGAATAAGAAAATGTTTCAAGGCAACACATGTAGCAAGAAACTCTTAGATCTGAGGGGATTTTTTCCTTTTCAGTTACGTTTTTTATTTGTTGAGTTCTCTTCCAGAAAATCATCAGTGCTATATACAGCAAATGCATGTATCTGCATTTACATAATTTTGTATCATATTCTTGCCTAGTTTGCTATTCAGTCATGAGAACTATATGCAAACTTTATCACACCTGGCATTGATATTTAAAAACCTCACACTGCACTGTAAACGAGGATGGATTACACCAGCCAAGGCAGTACTAGTTTTGTGCTGTGCCGTATCAATGCCCTTCCTCAAGGCACCTTCAGCTCCAGCACTGGCCTTGGCCCTTCGCATTGCCACTGAACGGTGTGGTTAGTGATCCAAGCTCTGCTGTCTCTTCAGCCATGAACTTTAAAAAAAAACAACCAAGGTAAACAGCAAGCTGCAAATTGCATTAATTTACATAGTCATAGGAGTATAATGTCCATACACCGTCACGGCTTATGCTCCCATTGCAGCAGAACTGCAGAGGACTGGTAGGTACTTCAGCAGGCTGCAAACAGTGGTGCTCCTCTTCTCTCCTCCATCCTGCCCCCCTGCCCTCCAGCTCCTGCTCCTGTCTACCTCGCTGTCCCACCGTAACTGCTGCAGTGTGGTGAAGCTTGCTCAATGAGCAGAAGACCCACTGAGGATTTGCTGAAAAGTCATGGCTGGGTAAAACTAACTGCATGTATTACAAATATTCCTATATTCAGAGTCAAATGCTGACTCAGTAAAAATTCTGACTGAATTAAATCAGATTCTGGTCTTATTTTTTGATATAGTCCTTAATAATTTATGAAGCTCATAAAGTACATTTCATATAGGCATATTTGTGCCAGTAAACCCATTCCCAAGGAAACTTTGCTAATGGTAGCTAAATACCAAGAAATGCATCATGTTTTGTCACCAATCAAGTTCCAACAAAAAGTGCTGGAATAATTGCTGTTCTGTATAGTTTGTTGCCTTTTAAAAAGTGGAGTGTGAATTTCAGCTAGAAAGAAAAAACTTTGCACAAAGAGACGTTCACCAGATTATCAGCTTTGATGGATTCCAGCACCTGAATCCCATGGCAAATGAAGAGAAGAATCTCAGGCAAAGCCCCATTCTCTGTTCAGAAGATAATCTCAGGAGATGCCAGAAAACCTTTCTGTGTATATTTCAGTGTTCTCTTTAATTAAGATTTTTCTTTTTTTCTAATATTCTCTTTAGTAGACATGTCACTGTTGGCTTTGACCAGCGTCAGCCTTGGTGTAAGCAACTCCCAATGAGCAGATGGAGTGTAGAACTGGGCAAAGATTTACGAGACCTAACACTTAAGCTCAGCTATGTCAGCAGCCTTCAGCCTGTTTCTTCATTTCTCTGTTTGCTTTAGGTTGGTACTGTCACAGCACAACCTGTCTGCAACAAAAGCACAGTTGAGACCTACACTTAAAGAGGATTTCCAGGTAGGAGTAATTAACAGAAACAACATAAATGTAAGCAGAATGAGGTTGGATATAACCTAGTTAATTTACTTAGTACTTTTGAGATATTTCAGTGATGTAGGACAGGTGAGATGCAATTTTTCCTTAGAAAGCAGGGAGGGTTCCTCTGTAAACTTCACTTTCCTGATAATTCTAAGAGAGTGCACTTTAGAAGAGTGTGAATGTTAAGCGAGGTGAATAAGATTTCAGTTTTCCACAGGACAGTGTTCTTCTTTTATCTTAATTCTTTTCCTGAAAGGAGTTGTAGATCATGGGAGCTCCCTTTGAGGTGCAGAGAAGCCCAAATGACTTGCTGTCACAGGCACAGTGACACTGGTTTGGGTTGCTTGGTGAGAAGAGTCCTTCAGTAATAATGTTGTTCAAATTGTATTATATAGTGAAAGAAGATCCATTGTCAGTCAGAACTTCACTAGTCTGTCTTGAATGATAGATATCAGAGTTTGTCCTTGAACCACGTTTATTGTATTTCTTGTATCTCATGCACCACAGGTCTTTCATTATCTTCACAAAATAACTTCTGAACTTCACTCCAATAAATGCATAGAGCACAGGGTTCACGCAACAGTGTAAAAATGCTATGGCTTCAGTGGTGTATTTCGCATAAGCCATTATCTTGTCATTGTCACAAGATTTGTCTATCTTGCCCATATTTATGGCTGTGACAAGAAGAACAATGTTATAAGGTACCTGGCAAACTAAGAAAACAGCTACAATTAATACAATCACACGGATTGCTTTGTTTCTTTTGGAATTCTGAGCTTGTTGTAAGGATTTGACAATGAACGTATAGCAAAAAATCATGAATATGAAAGGTATAAAAAATCCAAATCCAACTTGTAGACACAGTAGCAGTGATTTCAGCATCGTGCTTTCAGACATTCTGTCAAATCTGTGATCACATATCTCTTTGGTTTCATTGGTGGAGAAGCTGTAACTTTCACTGTATAGAAAAGAGGAACTAGAGATTAAAATTGATGATACCCACACAACCAAACAAATGAGTTTACTATGTGCAAGCGTTCTTGCCCTGAGTTTAAATGACTTTGTTGCCTGTACGATAGCAATGTACCGGTCCACGCTGATGAAGGCCAAAAGCAGCATGCCACAGCTGAAGTTGATTGCATAGATACCTCTGGTCATTTTGCAAATGAAATCACCGAAAATCCATTTGTCAGCAGCATAATTCACTGCCCACAGTGGGAGAGTGAGAACAAACAGTATGTCTGCTATGGCCATGTTGAAGAGGTACACATCCGTCATGGACTTGGTTCTTTCATATAAAGCAAAGGTCGTCACTACAAATATGTTACCAACTAGGCCGATGATACAAATCAATGAATATGCAACCGGCAGAAATGCTTTTGTGAAGTTCCTGACTTCCAACTTAGAACAAGGTTGTGTGATTAGAGAAGCATAGTCTGAATAATATGGATAATCTGTGGTACAAGGCTCTGTCTGGAAAAAAGAAGATCACCAGTTAACACATAGGTGTTAATCTCTAATTTCTATATAGTAGAAAGATGATAGATAACGAAGTCATACAAATAAAGGGTACTTTGGAAATCGTTCAAAAATTAGTACACAAGTACTATATGGCTTGCTGATTTGCAATTGAAGTGATATTTCCATTATGATAACTGTAATACTTCTGTCCAGTCCTTCCTATGTCTCAGCTTCAAGCCTGTATCAAACTCATCTCAAGATAGTCCACATCACTGTTGTTTCCTCCAGCACTACCTGTTTTACACTGTTTCCACCAACCACACACCCCAATTACAAATGCATTTAATACTGGAGAGGGGACTTCTAAGAACTAACTAGGGAATTTCATAAAATCTTAATTAAAATATGAACATGGAGATAATCTTCTTGGATAGCCCAAAGGTTTCCATATTGAAATACATTATGCAGAAAGGATTAGTCTGCCATCACAGAAGACTCTACAGTGTAAAAGTCTGAATTTGAAGTAGGGGTCTAGATTTCCTTTACCATCAAGGGAGGGGAACAGGACTCTCTAGCATGTTATACATTTCCTACTAACATAGCTTGGCTAAATCAAACCCAAAAATTATTCCTTCTCTCCACTCAGCTAGACAGACAATCCAGGATGGCTAGCCTGAGACACAGTTACCTGCACCACAAACACCAAACCTATAGTTACATTAGGACAGTGCAAACCCAATAAACAGTGTGCTTTTACAGTGAACTCTGCTGTTAGAACCATCTACTTCAGCTAATCACTCCTGAGATTAGGGCATATGGACCAGCAGCCTCAAAGAGCTGGGACTTCCAGATTCATTGCTTTATTGATGTCCTAATATAGTTTATCAATTAAGTACTTACAAAATTCATTTTGGCAGTACACTTCTCAGAAAGAAAAATATGTTGAGAAGAACTTCAAAATACTTTCTCAAGGATTCCTGTAAAGAAAATAAAGTAGATTGGATTGGGAAACCAGCAAAAGAAATGTGAACAAATAGAAAAACACATTTGGAAATAAAACATGTATTCAAAGAAGAATCTCATCCCTTCGACTATATCAACAATACACAAGAGCATCTCAACAAATCGCATATCTCTGCAGCACAATGTGCAGTTGTGGAAAGTGGATGGTTTGTATCAGTATGATTAAGAGCACAATCTTACATATGGAATGTTTATTCATAGATCTAATAAACAATGTATGAGAATATATGACTCTTACTTCACCTTGACTTTGCACCACAATATACTAGAATAAATTAAATTTTCCTTTCAGAAATTCTGTATGGCATTGGCAATCAATATATTGAGGGAAATACGGAACAAATAAACAGCACTACCTTAGTATACTCCATAACAGTAATACAGCACTTACTTTGAAGTCTTTCTTCATTCTAGCATGTTATCAGTGTGTCTCAGCCCTCCTAACATCACATGACTTGCTCTTTTTTATTACACTACTGAGGTAAATTAAGAGTGCCAGGATGATTGCTTCCTATAGTGTAAAGGATAGTACACAACATATGAACAGACTGAGCCCTAGTGTTGTTTTGTCTTTGTTCAGTGCACAGATCTTTGTGTTATAGACTGCACTCTATGAAAAGAATTTATTTTCTTTATCACTGTGAGACCTAAGTATTTTATGAATGGTAATTAATTAATTTGGACAATACCCTGTGGTGGTCAGGAGATATTATTGCCTTTAATTACAGGGAATGAACTTGAGCACTGAGTCATTACAGTAAGTACCCATTTGAGATGTTGAGTTTGAGACACCTGTCGTCCTGCTCCCCCCACCCCAATATCACTTTTAAGAGTGCTTGGCATTATGAAGGACTTCAGTTATGTAAAGCATTACATCCACTGACTCTGGTTGCAGCCAGGCTCAGACTTCTGCAAATCAGACCACACAGTCTAAAGTCGCAGATAGATAAAATGCGGAACATGCTATTAGTGGCCACAGGCACAAAGCTGGGCTTAAATGACTTGTTTAATCTCACACAGGAACCCACAGCAGGAGATTTAGTTCCCTGGCATTCCCCTGTGTGAGTTCAGTCCTCCTCTTCTTTTCTTTAGCTGCTCTGGGAGGATGGCACAGACCAGCCATGCAGTAGTTGCAGGGACTCGACGGCATGAGGTTCCATATTTGCTAAGGCTGTGAATGGCAGTTTTGTCTGGAGTTTCTCTGCTTTTTGTTAGTTGTGCTGCTAATTAGGAAGTGCACATAGGTCAAATTTAAGTCTAGAAAAACTAATCCTTCCTGTTTGGGAATTACCTGAATTTTAAAAGAGCGAGAGATACAGATAATCTGTAAAAGTGGGGCAGATGCGGTCCAGATACAACTGGGAAGTTGGGGGAGGGAAAGGACTGAACACTCACCAAAAGCATAATGAGGATGAGGCTCTATGACTCATGTGGGGAGGCTGGCTCATGACAGAGGGCTGCAGATGGGTAAAGACCCATACTATATGATGCTGCTTAAGCATCACAGCTTCTCTGGCTTTCCTGCCCTTTAAATAAATCTTTAACCACCTCTCCAGCTTCCTCTGCTGGCTTTTCAAAGCTGATTTTTAGAAGCTGCAGGAATATGACAGCCTGAAAGTGCTTGAACACCTTCTGAAGCAAGCTTTAAACAATTTAAAGTGTCTCTCAGAAGTGCAAAGATGTATAAGGCAAGCAGGTAAGTTGTACAGTTCACCTGGGGCTGCAGTCCCCTAGCCCATCTTGGAGCAGCTCTAGTCTCCATCTCCTGCTTTACTCTTCTGTGACCCCATCCAGACAGACACTCATGCCCTTGCTTGGTGTTTCTGTTATCCTTTGCACTTGGCTGCAACTACAGTTACTCTTCAGTTAGACAGCAATAAAGGGGTACCTGTCTAAGCTATTATTTTAGAAACTGTTATTACATTGTTGCAAGAAAATTATCTTTCTAGGTACGTCATTCATATCTTTCTAGAACGTACATGGTTAAAATATACAAAGAGAGCCTGACAGCATGTATTCTCTATAAAACAGTCACTCTTCATTCCACTTACCCAAAGCCACTCTCAAACATTAGTATAACACGTAGAAGGAAGAAGACAGGGTGAAGGCATTTAGAAGAAAGGAACATGGGTGTTTCCTACAGCCTGCAAGGAGAGCTAAGAAAGGAGGTTTCTTCAGATTAACACTGAAGAAGGGCTCTCTATTCCTCAGAAGAACTCTTCAGAAAGCCTGTAGGGAACAACAACTACTCATCACGGGAGAGCTGCGTACTCTCCCTGATGCTACGGGAATTCACAAAGGCACCATCAGTCACACATTTATTCAGAAAAGGACTTCCACTGTCCAGCAAAAGCTTCTTGAGGATGGTTGATATCAAAGTAGTAGAGAAGGACTCAAACTGAAACCAGAATTGCAGAAATCAGATTTAAGACCTGGTTTAAATCTCTTGAGCTGATTTCCTTTTCTGAATTTGAAACAGCATTCACTGAAGTTATGAAGAAGATGCACTGGCTGCAAAGGAAGTTGAATCAGAACTCCTATAAATACAATTTTCTTTTCAATTTAAATCTTTCTAACAGTCTTTCAATAGGCACCTTTATAATTTATAGTCTGCATATTTATGGCTTTATTTAGCATTAATTTATTAGGTAATTATAAAAAATCAATTTCCATATATATAAGGGGGGGTGGGTGTGTTCTAACATTGTTTATATACAACATATGGGCACATGTCTATAAACATACTCATGTTCTGAATATTAAATATATAAGCCTTGCATTTTTTAGCTTACTATTTTTCCATTTTATCCACATTACCATATTTCTTTTCACTATGAAAGCAATATGTGAGTGCTCAAAAGTAAGACTAAACTACAATCTTAAACATGAATACATTATTTGAATTACAGAAGCAAAAGAAAATGGATAAAGAAAGACCACAGGAAAAAGACAGATTTCTATAAGGAAAAAAATTCTCAGTACTTGGAGGGAATCAGTAAGTATTTTTTAAGCATTGCCCACCATTTTAAGTACACTGCTACCTACATGTTCGGTTTAATACATTCATCTCACATACATACATTACAGACTACCTATTTTATTTTAGAACTTACCAGATTTGAAAATTGTCTGAAGATCAGGTGAAAGAGGATGTGTGATTCTGTTACATTCTTCTGCGGCTGCCTCAAGCACATTTACCATCAGCCTCAACAGGAGTGCACTTTAATTGGAAAAACAAGAAATAACAGCATTAGTTAAAGGTACAGAGTTAAATTGAAATAATCACCACTTCCTCCTGACAAGCAATAACAATAACCTGCTATTTTACATAAAGGAAAACATTTAATCTTATCTGTGCTAGAAACATGCAAGCTGGAGGCAATTAATTTACTAATTAGGCTACCTATGTAATGATATTATTTTTTAAATAATCAAGCTAGCATTAGAATCATAAAAAGTGGGGTGTTAATTGTCACTGTACTCAGAACACTTCCTGAATGATGGCCTATTTTTGCAAAGAGTGCACTTAATGTGATGCAGATGAGCAGTTTAATCATTCAAATAAACAAGATCACTTACAGTAGAACCGCAAAACTGAGACAAGTGTTAATTACCAGATTGAATAATAGCTGTCTTCTGAAGTAAAATTAATAATCTGATCTATGTCAAGGTGCACATTATCCGAATGTTTTGTCTGAACTGCTAAAACTGCTAAAAATATATGCAAATGCCCAGATAAAGAAGGAAAATGCAATTCTGTTTGCCTGTTTGGCACAAACCTTTTCTTTGTGTGCAAGCTGTTCAGGTCTGTTGTTAAAGTTAGTTGGAACTAGACATGAAAATATTTCATTTTATGATTCCTGAATTTTAAAGCTATAAATGTTTCTTTTCCAGACCTTAGTTTCTGATGACAACTTAGATGTTTGCATTAGCAGGAAAAAAAAAACTAGTAAAAAAACCCTTCAAACTTCTTATTTATTTTAGAAATTGTGTGTATGAACATTCAGTTGTAGCTTGTGATCTCATTAGAGACAGCAGATGGCATTAATACAGGCAGCCTTGTAAGATATGATTAAGTTAATAGAATGCTGGACCTGAAGAAATGCAGGATGATATATGTCATGCTCAACTGTTTTTTCAAAACTGAGCATATCACAATAGCAGTGGCTCCCCAGCAGCGTAAGTATGGCACTGCTTTCCCCTAACCATACCCAGTGAATGAAGTGAAAACGCTGCATCGTGTCAAAATGTGACTTGGTAGATTTAAAGTATCATGTCGTAACGGTTCATAATCATTTAAGCAGGCACATTTCATTTTCTCAGTGGCTGATTTTCATAGGATCGAAGATCCGGACTTCAGCTATGACAAAATCCCAACATATTTGCATAGAACAACACAGAGATACTTAAAAACCCTGAAATGCGAGTCTCATTTTTTCCTATACATGTGTGCGTATGTGGACACAATGCACGCATGTTTTGATTGTTACTGCTGAAAAGCAGTCTTCGCTGTCTGATGCATACAAAGCAAAAAAAGTGTGAAATCTGTCAGGGTTGTGACTCATATAACTTCAATGGACTCACTACAAGATTAATTTAGCCTCCTTATTGCTGTTTGGAATAAACTGTTCCCTGCCATCACAGATCTGGGGAAGGTTGTGATTAAATCCATAAAGTAGTAGAGCATTTGAAATATGGTTTGGTAAACTCCAGTTACATGGAGGAATGAAGATGTGTGAGTCCAGTGCAGAGAAGAAGACGTAAAGAGAGAAGGCCAAGAGACACAACTGTAGCAGACGAGTAAGGTTGTCTCCATTTTAAATTTCTATTGATAAATCAAACTAGCAGCTGCAGTTAGAGGACCAGGGTGCAGCAATGCTCAAAAGACAGATTCCTGAAAGCTGCAAGGATATCAAAGAACAAGTCATGAGGCAGATGTTCTTCTCCCCAGGTGTCTGCATCTGGCCATCTCCAGAAGCAGGACATGGCATTGAATGGACCTTTGGTCTGTGGGACAGTTTTTGTATTCTCTAGCAGCCACCATGCTCAGCAATGTATCCTAACTGAAGCAGTCCACATTTAGTGACTTGCAGCAGTTGCTGAAGGACACCTATGTTTTCATTGGCCTATGAAGATGAGCAAGGAATGCTGAGCTGTTGGTCAGTGTGAGAGGGCAGCGCAGAGGCAGGGGGGTGAGTGGGCAGGGTGCATGACCAACGATGCAGTGGAAAGTGCTAAGCAACTGCACTGTATTTTAGTTTTCTACATTAAGATGGTTGGCAAGGTGCCTAGACCTTGTGAATCTTTCGAGACATCCTTAATCACAATAGTGAAGTACTTTTCACTATATTATTTATTTCATAATTCATAACAATTTCTATCAAAGTTTTCAGGCCACCCTTTTAACCTTTGCTAAGAGGGGCTTTTACTGTTTTTTAAATGGCATTTTTGTACTGTTTTGCTAACTTGCTGTTATTTGCATGTCAAAATGTAGTAATAGAAACCATCAAATTAAGTTGATTTGGGCTTCAGAGGAGACGCATAAGGTATTTTCTGGACTTTTTTGGAAAGAAAATAGAGGCTGCTTTTTAAAATCTCCTATCTTTCAAGTGCTGCAAGGAATAGTACACTTAATCTTGATAAGTCGAGGTGCACATACTTTTTGTAATAACATAGCTATATATGACAGCCTAGATCCTGTTTACAGAGAACTCACTTTCTGCCTAAATGCTGTCTGAAGCAAACCACTGATTCTGCTCACAATGTCTGACATTTTGAAACATAGGCTGAAATCCTGTTAAAAACAGAAAATTCAGAGTAGGAGTACATTCTATGTTGGTAAAGGAATTTGCTGATATTTCTCTGTGGGCCATTTCACTGTGGGCCTTTTAAGTGCTTCTTTCTCATAACCCTGCAGCTGAAGAGGTGGATCTGTGTCTTGCAAAGCAAACTTTATTACACAAAGACAAACGTAGCCCATGGTAGTCATGTAAGCAGCAAATAATAGCAGTAGAAATTCCCTCTGTATTACAAGAATGAATGTGACTTCAAATCACCAACCAAGTCCATGATGATTGTAGTCCACACTCAAACAAGCACTTCTGTTGCTAGTAACAGCTTCCAGCATCTCTCTCAGACAACAACCTACTTTTGGAGTACTAACAGACTAGTCTGTGATGCAGCTTAATATTATCAACTCTATTTCATGGCATGAGAGTCATTAAAAGATAAATCAGAATTTTAGCTTATCCATTACAAAAACTATTGTTCATCTTGTTCCGTATTCAGTTGTTTTCTAGTTTAAATGTATCTCATGCTTTTAGTCTGTAATATATTCAATATTCAGCATGAATAACAGTCTTTCAGAAGGTGAAGAATTCACCATGTAGGTGAATGCCAAAGTTAATACAAGGCAACTAGTCCAACTTACCTTCTCTGCACGTTTTCTTTTAACCCAGTTACAAAGCCCAGGCGGCCTTCCTTGCAGATGTTTTGTGCTTCACCTTCACGCTGTGACAAGTGGAAAGGGTTTTTTCTTTTTAACACAGCTATTTGAAAATCTGCATGTTATGCAAATGAAGCCCCCACAGGTAGTTAGTTTTTGTTCATATGTTAGAGCTCTGAAAGGAAATCTACTCTCGTTTAGCTAATATGGTTATTGTGGTTTCTCAAATCTCACCACATGTGAGTTTTCTGCCACCACTAATTAAGGAAAGAAAATATTGAAAGATAAGGAAAACAAAACCATCATCTGAGTTATTCCAGAATCCACGTTTCTTCTGGAATGACTCAGGATTTGGGGTTTTTATAATTCTCAAAGAAAGGCAGCACGCACATACCCATGCTGGTCCATCCTGCTTTAATGTTCATTCAGTTAAATTTAGATCAGTCTATTCTGACTCAAAAATCTGGCCATCAGCTGAGAGTCTGGTCTCTCCATCATCCTTTCAGACTACAAAATGTAAACTGTATATTTACATTCAGGTTGTTCATATTACCCATTTAATTTTTTTTAATGTTATCATCCCATATCATCAATATATTTTTTATCATTAATTCTTTCAAACTTTCCTCCTTTTGTTCACATCTGGCTTTTCACTTCTTGTCAAACCTGCTTTTTCTGGTTTTGGTATTTCTGTAGTTAGTTTTTTGTTCTCCCTATTTCTTCCTCTTTCTTTGTTCAGCTTTTCTAGATTTCTCTTATTCCACCTCTTGTTGTCTTCACAATTTCTCTCCAACATTATGTTCTGTAGCACCATTCACTTGCTTCCCCTTTGATCTTTTTTGTTCACATTTTCAGCCTCACTGCCACCTGATGCCGTCCATCCCCTTGTGTCAGACACAGCCCTCCTCATGCGTTATGAGGTGTCAGGGACTGAAATAACATGATCCCAGTACTGACATCTGTCCCACATTGACTGGCATCCATCAATGTTTTAATTACTTGATCACCTCTGTCAAACTAGTTAGAGAAGACAGAGTCCTCCTAAGGCTTTCTAGGGGGGTTTTGCCATGGGAGCAAATAGGGCTCGGGAGATTAAACAGATAAGGGTTGTAAACAGAGCGCTTTGGGAAGGAGAGGGACTGCATAATCAGTGTTTAGCTCTCACCCCTAGACCAAGACATATGATTGCATTTGTAAAACCTCACAATCCATCAGTTTTCTTCCACAAAGGCACTTGCTATTTAATTTGAAAACAGAGGGAGACTAAAAAAAATTTATGGGAAACAGTTTGCTGGTCATGTGAAAAAGGTAAAGATTCAGAGGTGATTTCTTCTCAGACTGAACATGGAATTTCTGAAGGAGGAGCACAGTCATAGTCAGAGCACTCCTCTGCTTCACTGCAGCATCACTTCTTAGAACCAGCCTAGCTCCTAGCTGGCCTGGCCTCCAGAAAGAAGCATAAAGAGCACTAAGTGTATCCTCCCATTGATAATCACTGGCTTCAGAAAAGCTGGTTAAAAATATTTTATTTTCTTGGAAAAAATGTTGATGAAAACAAAAGCTTTAAAAAAATTGTTGTATTTCTGATGGAAGTTTGTATAGCAAAACTGCCAGTTTAGAAAAAGCACCAAGATGCACATGGTTATTATATGGTTGTTTATGCTTTTATTCTCTTTCATAGTCTGAGTTTACCAGTCAGACTACATTTCCTAGCTTTGGGAGAAAGTAGGCAATGAGTAATGTCATTCCATGGTCTAAGGTGTCACAGAAACCTAAACAGGAAAAGGATTGGAATTCATGATCACCCAGATGTTTTCTTTTCCTCGGTGGGAAGAGGTTGCTTTCATTGTAAATGTCCTTTCTGAGGTCATGGAGGGGCAAAGTGGCTTCATTCCTGTGTCTCCCCTGCCCAGTGGAGATACACATATCAGAAATACCTATTACAACATTCTTTGATTCCATCTGGGTCAATGAATCCATGAAACCAAGCCCATGTTACTGCAACGTTTACACAATATGTCATTGTAAGACCAAACTTAGCACAGCAGCTACACTGAAAGACTTAAAACCAGATTCTTGCTAATTTTTTTTAATGAAATGTATCACTACAAAGAAGGCAAAATATTGCAAAAATATTTCCAAATAACTGCTGACTTCTGAAGTAAGTGGTCCCTGCAAGAAAGTTCTGCTGAATTGCCTGCCAATGTATGACTAATTTACATTAGGCTGTAGAGGACAAGTGAGTTTCTGTATCAGAAATGCTGCAAACACAAGGGAAAGAGAAAAGCAGAGTTAAATATGCAGTTGCTGACATAATTTCTATGTTTTTGATGCTGTAGTCAGACCATACCCGTTGTGGTAACGTGTGTTTTTTTCTTTCTCACTCAGTCACTCATTCTCTGTTTTGTGTCTCATTGAAATAACTACCAAAGTAGTTTCTCAAAGCCTGTCATCAGTCTATACTCCCAAGCACTGACATTTCAACCTGAGTATGTTGAATTCATTGACCTGATTTCTTTTTAGAGTTGTACTTTCTTTATATGACTGTTTTTACAAAAGACCCACACCATGGAATGCCCCAGTCACCTCTCTTTCCACAGCAGTGGCCTTCATGGCCTGAGTAAGAGTAAAAGATAGAGTTTAAAAAGTGCTTATATGCCTAATGATGCAATTGGTTGTTTAGTATGGAAATTTTAAGGCACCTGGGATCCTGGCTCCCACCTAAAACCACAAATGCTGAAATGGAAGAATGAAATTTGAAATTGTGCCTGCACAAAATACAGTCCCTGCATTGGCTGGATACAGCTTAAACAATATTTCTTTCCTCCTGTGTGGACCAAGATGCAGCGTGTGCTTTTCAGCTCATGGACTGTGATTTCCCCAATTGTAAAAACAAATTGGAGGGTTTGGCTGGCCACTTCAATGAGACAATGACTCCTTCATTTTACTTCTACACCATAATGCAGGCTGTAACCACTAACCACACCAATGATCTGAGGCAACCCAGAGAAAAACTCCCACAAGAGATTGCTCTGCAAGGAGGAAAATTTCCTTCCAGGTCTTCTGCGCAGTGGGAATCACTGTTCCGAAACAGTCACCACTGAGATGCCACTTGTGCAGACTGGTGTAGGAAGGAAGTTGTGCCCTAATCACAGACCCTCTCTATGGTCAGATGTGGAACAGTGAGATAATCAAGCACATGTTTAAATCATTCTGCTTTTAATAAGCTTTAAACATATTGGGTACTTAACTCTTACTGCAGTCAACAGAAGCTGGGTACTTCAGTCCCTTTAGAGACTTGAGGATACCCATGAATTTCCATGTGGATTAGGAGGGGAAGTAATTGCACATTGGGGTGCTGTGCCAAGCAGATGACAGGGAGAGCAGTTGCTGACACAGGATCCTCTGCTGTAAACAGCAACACAGCTCTCTGAATTCATATTGCAGCAGATAGATAGCTCACCTTTCACTTCCCTTCTAAGAGTGGGCAACTGCTGTTATCATTTGATCTCTAGGCCTTCGTGCATGCAGTCACTTACTGGTGGTTAGTGCTTTGATAAAATTGATTTTTCCACTGTGATTATAGAGGTGGTGTAAAAAAAAAAAAAAAAGAAAAAAAAAAAGAAACCAAAGAAGTAACAGGAGGCGCATTACTGATCGTTTCCTCACAGAAGCAGCAAGTTGGCAACTGCTGTTGATTAATTCAGTGCTGCACAGAGAACGCAAGCATGTCCTTACATCCCATTCCTGAGAGATGATTAGTTTGTTTCCACAAACATAATCTAGCCCGCACTAAGGCACCTGATAATGCTGTGGGGCACGTATGTTGGATAACCATGCAGCACAGCTAAATCTACTGAAATGATACTATAGGGCAACAGGCTGGACAGTGAAGAACAGTAGATGAGTAGCCCAGATGTCAAGGTATAACTCTCCTTACAGGTGGCACCGGTAGCAAAAAAGGAGCAGATTCAGTTACGTAGGCATTCTGGGATTGATTTGAACTTAGAGCTGTGTTGTAGGCTGACCCTGGCTGAACAACAGGTGACCACCAAAGCCGCTCTATCATTCCCCTCCTCAGCTGGACAGGGGTGAG
>NW_010973123.1:305173-353038 GCF_000737465.1 Haliaeetus leucocephalus
GGGTCCATCTTGGAGCCAGCTGGCATTCGCTTTATGGGGAATAGGGAAAGCTTCTAGCAGCTTCTTATAGAAGCCACCTCTGTAGCCCCCTGGCTACCAAAACCTTGCCACGCAAATCCAAAACAAACTGGAAAACCAGAAACTTGTTTATGGTTCTTGGTCTTGGCAAGGAAACTTCTCCATCCGCAGCAAGTCCAAGACTTTTTAACAGGTCTCTCAATAGATCTTCCTTACCCAGTGCAAAGCTATGCCAGGTAGCTCAGGTGCCAGGTGCAGTACAGCCTCCAAAGGATCCATTTATCTTGCTCCAAGTTAGATTGTTTTTGATGCCCACCCAGGCACCTTACTCATCTCTTCATGGTGTCGTCCCTGCTCATTGCAGGGGGGTTGGACTAGATGACCTTTAAAGGTCCCTTCCAACACAAACTATTCTATGATTGTATTGTGCAGCACAGACATGTTCTTTAGTGAAGGGAAAAAGCATGGGTGTCTGTGAGGACACACCTGAGAAAGCTGGCAACTGATAGCTACCCATGCTCCTTCCTCCCCAGGATGTTTTGGTTGCCTCCACCACTGAGATTTGGGAAAGTGTGCTAATATTAACCACGTCCTGCTTCACTGCCGCTTCCTCCCACTTTGTTGACCAGGGTTGGCAGACATCTAAATTTGCACTGGTCCATCACTCATCCTCAGTGGGCTCTTGCTACCCTGAAGCTTTAGCACCTATCCCAGGAATCATGATCTAGACACTAGCCCTCACCAGGACCTGCAGCTGCTCCCTGTGGCCTCAGACAAAGCAGTCTTGGCTCTATCTGCTTCCTCCTACAAAGAGGGACAGGGAGGAACCGACCGTAACATGCCCCAGCATAGTCCCTCCCTTCAGAGAGGACCATCTGACAGATATATTCCTTTCTCTCACGCTCAAAGCATTCTTTCTGTCCATGTTCAACTGACCTCACCAGTCTGTGTTTGGAGTCAGTGATCATGCTTCAGCTCAGAATATTTGGGCCAGCAGTCTTGTTCTTTCATCACTTCACAGGCACAACATTCCTTTTCCTATTTCAAAGCTCGGTTTCTCCCAAAATACCTCTGACCATTGCTAGCTGAAATGAGACCTGGCCCAGCCAGTTGTTTCCTTCTACCTGCTAGCAGTCATCAAGGCAGAGGTGCTGCTCCTCTGCACCTTTTGTCCATTTGTCTCCAGTATCTGCTTCCTGTTCCGTCCTGAGTGCCAGGACTAAGTGCCCTAACTCTCAAGGCACACATTACAAGAACCATTTAGCAGACTACCTTTTAATATCAAATATACAAAACCAGGATCCAAAACCATAATCGGTTTCTCAAAACAATGTTGGTTACATGAAGTTTGTGTAATCCATTCCTTGACTTCTCAATGCTAGTGTAAAGTGAAGGCACACGGTCAACACACCCACCGCTAACCACTGCATTTCATTTAACATTGCAGCACTGACTCTTCAGTCCCTTCTGAATCAGGGGAGGCCTCAGTCTGGTGAGGTGTTTGGACCTCTGCCTACTTCTAAATGTGTGAATAGTCCCAAAGGTGTTTTTCAGTCAGGTTTCAAGGGACAGTTGAACCAACACATCAGCTGCCACAGGCAGCAGTCCCCTACCTTCACCTGGGTTCTGGCACCTGCCTTCCTCTCCAGGTGGCTGGCTTAGCTTGCCAAAACAACAGAAAACTGTTCATTCTCTTTCTTTGTTGGTTTGGGGTTTGGCTTTTTTCAAGTGAGGAATTTGCCCCTTGTTTAGCAAACAAACAGAACCAACTCCTTCAGGGGTCGGGCGAAAGCCAGCGAGAAGACCCCAGACCTTGATCCTAAATATAGTTGGGTCTAACTAGCCTCCCCTCCCTCTGCTTGTGGAAAAAGTGTTCTCCTTGGTGAGAACTGTCATTCCTACACACAATCAAGAGGGAAGGTCTCACCCACATAGGTGAGGTTTGTCCAAACTAACCCACAGTGACGCATGAAATCTGGAAAGGATCCCCTAAGCCTCACCCTGACCTGGTTCTGGAGAGACAATGATGTCTTCCTGGCAGGACATGATGTGTTGTATGTGCTGGTCATGCCTGGGTCACCCTGCTGCAGCTGGCACACAGAACAGCCCATCTTTCAGGAGCCCCGTTCTGTCCATCCAACAGAAAGAGGTTTCTGTTACATTGATGTCAAGACTGGCATTCACTGCCAAGCCAGCTCTCTGAGGATACCTTCATCACCCAGCTCCATGACAGGGTGTGTTCCTCATGTCCAAGTTCACACAGCAACCTACTGTCAGCCAGGGTGTCTCCAGGGGGGGCGTTTTCCTTTTTCCATTCTGACATATACAGGTGTTACATGATGCAAGCTTTACCTACTGTCTTTTGTGAGGATGGAGGGAAAAGGTGCTTCCCTGTCACCACCGCTCCCAGCACAAGCGGGAAGGGGACTTCTAGGTCTCAGCCTACATGGCTGAAAAAGAGAAGGATGTCATGCCACTTCCCACAGCAAATGCAAGCAGCAGGACTAGAGGGGTTTGTTCCCCTTCAGATGCTGCCAGACCTGTACAACCAGCCTGATCCACACCACCTCTAGCATAGGCTGGCTTGTACCCTTGTCAAAGAATCCTTGCTGTTAATACTTCAGTGGTGCCAAAACAGGCAAGCAGCTTTCACTGACACAGGATTTTTGCTGCAATTTTCCCAGTAATTTTATGGGATAAACACCATGTCTCAGCTGTGCCGAGAAAGGGATGGACTCCTACCAGATGAGCTCAGCCAGAAGGTTCCTGAAGTGATAATCTGGGGCTGCTTAAAAAAATCTAATCAATACAACAAAAGAGCTTGCACTGTGATGCCTCACTTAGTGGTGTTATTGAAGAGTAACTATGAAAGGAGCTACTAGTAATTACTAGGTTTGTGTTCTGTGTTACTGAGATGCTACTACCTGATAACCGTGAGCTATACCTCAGAATTCAGAAGTTCTCCCGGCTTTACAGAAGTGGAACCAATGGCAGGATTAATGACTCAAAAACCAAATTCTTGTTATGGGATGGTATCGCAATAGTAATTTATCCCCTCACGGGTTCCTAATCATCTGAACAAGCTGCGAAGTTTCAGTACTCAGGTAGACACTTCTCAGTGCAAGCTGGTGGTAGGTAAGGGAAAGGCTGAGCTTCAGACTCTACCCCTCTGCTCAGATGTGCCACCCTGCCTGTGAACGGGGAGCGGGAGGCCGTGCCAACAGCTGGAGAGAAGCCCTCAAGCACTTAATGTAGATCCTGCCTGGTTAAGCGAAATGGAGGGTAAGAGTGAAGCCACTCCAGCCTGCGACAAAAGGTGTGTGGGAAAAGCCAGTATTTTTGCAGTTCTCCCTGAGGGTTTTCTTGTGACTTTCAAGTAATTTTTGTTTACACTAATTTTACTTTTCCGTCACAGCTGAGCGCAACAAAAACTGTAAAAGGCAAGACAAAACGTTAGACTGAAATATTTTTAGAAGCAACAGGAGATTTGTGGTTAAAAGTTATTTTGAGTTCCTACTATAGAAGATGCCCCCTCACTGAGGGCAGCACAAGGTTTTATTCTTAAAAGCCCCCCTCTGATCCTATGTTAAATAAAAAAGCTGCTATTTGAATAAAGAAAGAAGCTTTGAGAGAGTTCAGTTTGCTATAAGCCATGTATTAAGGGTGCTTTGTTTTAGAGAGGGCTTCAGACAATTTCTGATGAAGTAAAAACCTCATTATTTTAATCATTGGAAAAGACTAGAGTCAGACTTTCTTCTTTTAATCGTCATAAATGCAGAGATTGCTCACTGCCTCCAACTTTATCTTGTTCTGAGGTGGTAACATCCTACGTTAAACGTCTTTCATCTTCTCTCTCTGCTGTCCTGCAAGTCCCAGAGTGGTGTTCAGTCTGTGTTAGAGTACCTTAGCTTCCAGCTCTTGTTGAGGCTTTGAAGCTCTTGTAGACAGCAGCTTCTTCCTGGGATAGTTGCCAGCCTGCTCTCTCAAGGTGGATCTCTTCTGTCCCGATCCCACTCAAATGCTTTGAACTTCAGACTGGAGTCTGAAGCACTGCTCCTGCACTAGGATTTCTAAGCACATCTCTGGGGTGCCCAATTCTGCCTAGCAGCCCCTCCTGAACGTTTAACTTCCAGTCTGCCTGGTTCCTGCACCTCCTCCCACCCCACAACTGCTTTAATGTACCACCAATTAAGTACAGGCCTCCACTGTTGGACTCTTCAGGAACTACATAGCGTTCTTAGGGGGAAACCAAATCTTCTGCTTGAGTTGAAGGCAATTCAAGGGTTTTCTTCCAGGACCCTGAGAAGACCAGTGGATATATTAGTCGGGCCTCCCATGCACATACAGAAGTATGTTGAACTGTCTTTACTCCCATCGAGAGTGTGTTGTCTCTTTCTTTCTCCTCTCCAAATTGCTATAAAGGCAGGATCATCATCAGGGTGGGTTTCGTTTCCTTCTGAGCAATAGTATTGCCGTCTCCTCAGACCTATCCCAGACTGAAACAGTGGGCCAGCTGCAAACCATCTCACTTTCAGCAGAGTCATTGAGTTGTAATGCCAGGCCCTTGTGCTGCATCAGAGCGGAAGAGGGTGACTGGACCAGCATGGGAGGAAATCCATGCGGGCACTAGTGGTGCTCGGGGATGTAACGAACTTCACGAGCTGACAAACTGCCAGCTTGCAGCAGGTCCACCCACCCACAATCTGCAGTTGAGGACTTGGCACACAGAAACATTAAGCAGCTTAGCCAGAGTCGCCCATGAAGCCTGTGGCAGACCTGTGAGCGTACCTTGGGAGATGCAGGTCAGTGCTAGATGTCCCTTCCTTGGACCGTGTTCGGGCAAAAGTAATTTCTCCTGGTGCTGGGAGCAGAGGTGGCTGGTGGGAGCACAGCTCTGTCGGTCAGGTTTGTGGTGTTGCTCTGCAGAAGCCAAGTGCAACCGGGAGCTGAGAAGGAGATGGGATGAGCAGGGGCAATGCAGGGACAACAACAGAGGGAGCGGGATCCAGTAGGAGACACAGGGGAATAAAGGCAACAAAGGAGGTGAGGAAAGTCAGAAAGGAAACCAAAGAGGAAACAGACCATATACAAAGGGAAGGAGCTTGAAACAGACAAGGGACTTTTTAAGCCACCATCTTGTGGCTACCTATGCTGTGCTTAGCATGGCTGAGTTCCCAGTCTGACAGGCCTCAGGACTAATGAATGCAGAGGGCATTTCTGAGAATAGTGGGTTTTACCTTTTCACAACCCATCAAACTAAGGGGAAGGAAGAATACCCCAATCTACTGCTAATACCACTGTACAAATCTGAGAGCAAGGAAGGCTCTGCAGCACACAGCCCAAGCATGCCTCACCATGTTCCACGAGAACTTCAGCACAAGTCCCACACTGCCTCACCACCTCAGGCTCCAAATATACAGCAGAGGATCCTCCACTGTCCTTCATCCCTCCTTTTTGTGCCTAACTGAGACTAGATACAAATTTGTGCTTGTGTAATTTTACCTAAATGTGCAGTTTTCTGCAGGTAGAGGTTAACACAAGGCCATAAGAGATGTCAGTGTCCCTGCACTTATTCACTTAGGTAGGTTTAACATCACACTATTAAATTCCTCTCCCCTGGTGCAACCCTGTGCATGGCGCAGGCACTGCCCCTTCCCAGCCAGAATACACGGTGGGGACCATCCTCTCGGCACCTCACACTGGTGGGCAATACATTGAGCGGCAAAACTCTGGTTTCCCCAAAGCCCTGGCAAATTCTCCACCACGTGAGATTTTTCTGCACGGCCACGGCTTTGAGCTGGAGTATTAAATTCTATGAAATATCATATTTGTTAAAATAATGACCACAGTTCACTAACAATCATTCCAAATAACTGCGTGCCCCAGTCTGGCAGTAAACAACAGACTACTGCAGTTTTAGATTAAACCCTCAGGTTAAAGCCAGGGGAGGAAAGGGGCAGCCATACTCAAGAAAGTAGTCTGCCTTCAGCTATGTGGTCAGCTTATCACAGCTCAGCTTCTGGACTCTTACACTGTTGGAACTAAGGAGGGAGAAAATAAGCTTTAACTGATTAGGTTTGCTTGATCTGAATAATCTCTTTGATGCTCCTACCTGTTGAAAGTCTGTTTCAATTCACTTTCCCAACCCCTCCAGGCAACACAGGGAGGATCAAATAACAATAATTCATTAGAAGCATTTGGCTCTACTGTGCAGAAAAATAGCTGTTGACCTGGGCAAAAGCACAGTAGTGACAAGAAAATTTATAGATGCTATTTACTGCAAAGGATCACTCAATTGGACAGTCTTCAGTTCGTTTCCCATGACCAACAGATCCTTGGTGATCAGTAAGAACATTGTTATACAACAGCATGAGTCAGGATACATCCTTTTTTTTTTTAAATTCAAAGACCACAAGAGCAAACCACAATGGGAGAGGAGCAAACGAAAAAGAAAAAGGCTGTTCTGCAAGATTTCCTGTTCCGTGATGCATGGGTAATTGGCCTATATTTGTGACCCCATTTTTCTTTCAGGTTTGAAGCTGTACTGCAGAGATTCGATCCTTTGGTACAAAACCTCCTGTGAAGGAGTGGGAATGGTCAATGCTGGGCAAAGAGCGAGTCTTGAATGAGGCGCACGGCACTCTAACTTGCATGCTTTCTAACTTCCACGCTTTCTAAATTCCACACGGCCCTGAACCAAACCTTAAATGCAACTCTTCAGCAAAAGGACAAAGGAAGACACAGAAAGAGACAAACTGCCTCCTCTCTCAGGCACCTTTCTGAATTGTACCCAAACCTGAGCTGCTTGATAGAGCCCAAGGTGGGGTGGTGCTGGCTGTTGCGATGAACATGCTGCAGTGCAGGAAGAGGACCTCTGCGGTTCCGCTCCCACCATCAATGCGGAAGAGTGGAGCAAGTGACTTCTATGGATCTGCCCCTAAAAATCATGCATTTCACAGGCAGAACACCTCTTTACATGGTTTGCACTGCAAATAAGCCTTCCCTCTTTGTGCGCTGCTAGAGCTGTTGTGTTACAAGGTGTTTCTGTTACACAAAAGCAGTGAGCCAGAGCTATGGCCCATAGTCCGTATAAAGTCTATATAGACAGTCTATATGAGCTGCTACAGGCATGCAACTCTTCATCTTTTCCCAACAAACATATTGTCTAGCACGTCCCCTGCAACACCAGGCCACAGCCAAAACCAAAGTCCACCTTCTAAATTTTTGTTTACAAATGGGATTCTGACTTTCTGCTTCAAAACCAGAGCATTCCTTACAGTTAATCTCTAATGTGCTGCTGTTATTTCTTCAGACTTTTTAATTTTTTTAACTCAAATTAATCCCCACCTCTGCAGCTCCCTGCTCTAAATTGCCCAAAGTTGGTATCTGCTTCACTATCAGGAACACGGCCACAAGCCCCAGGGAAGGGAGCACAGGTTCAGCCATCCCTTCAGCAACGCGGTTTCCTGCACCAAGCACATGGCTCTTGTGCTGGCTGCGGGCACTCTTACTGTTTCAATCAGTTTTATATAACTTGCTCTCTGCTATTACCCGCTGCCTTCTCAGCTTCAGTGTTTTTTGGGCTAGTCTCAACTCATGGGTATGTGCTTGATTTCTTTTTCTTCGTATAAACTGGATTAGTTTGGGTTCTTTCAAAGTGGTACTTGGCACTCATTTCTGCCCATATTTTTAGTACCTCTCCAGAATCCTTTGCATCTTTCCACAGTTTAGCTTAATTCATTTTGATATTTAATGCAAAAGGAGCATGCATGCAAGGAATCAGCGCAGAAGAGCTACTGTGCATTAACATCATGCTAGTTTATGCTACCCTAGCTTCTCAAGTTAGATGAAACCTATGGCCCCAATGCATTCATTTTTTTGACTGGTACTTTCAACTCCTTCAAATTAAGCACCATCAAATTAGCACACACTTATTGAAACCAGGCACTAAGGGAAGAAAAGGTATTCATGAATTTTAATTTCTCTTTTGTGGAAGAAGTCCATGAGAATTTGTCTTACTTCTCTCTGGGAACATCAGACTTCTGATGTCAGCACCTCCCCACATTTGTAACCACAACTTAAAGGGACCTGCAACGCAAAAACCGGCTCAAAATTCAGACTTTCTCCTAGTTTTAACAGTTTCTGTTCAGGTGCCTAATTTAAAATTTCACTTACTCAATTAACTTAGTCCACTGACTGAGTGTAACTGAGGAACACCAGTTTTGCAGTGCTACAGTTAAAAATAGCTGGGGGGGTGGTGGTGGTCAATTTTTTATGGCAGAGTCTTTACTTAGGCCTATAATTTATTCCTTAAAGAATTACTTTAAATTTCATATTTCTCCCATTAACATGTGCTAAACTATGAAGTCAAGTGTACATAATTCTAATCTCCAGGGTTGCTTTAGCCTCTGAAAGCCAGAACCAGTATTTTGTAATTCCCTCTCGGTTTGCTCGGAATTATTCAAACTATTTAACTTTCAATTTTATCAGTTTCCTTTTAACGAACAAAGCACAAACCTCCTACTTCGCAGTTCAAAGGAGATGAAGAAAACATCAGTCAACATGTCAGCCACTCATTTGAGCCGCTTAACACTATAAAGCTGCCTTTTCTTACAAAGGTTGCCAGAAAAAACCCAGCCTCTGTAAAACATTTCTTAGGTAGGCAAATATCACATTGATTTCAAGGAAATGCATGCTTCAAGATTTTGCCTAACTTCATCCCTAATTCATCCACAAGCCAAAATTATTTAGACTGTCTTGAGCATCTTTATTAATGTTTAGAAGGGGTTGGAAACAGTGCTCGGGAGAGACATCGCTGGTCAGGGGCAGGCACAGCTGGACAAGCTGCTGAGCAGCAGCCTGTTTGCACACAACCAGCCCCTCTTATCCCCTTTTCCCTCTGCCCGCACTTTTCCCCCCAAACCACCGTGATCCCTCCTTTTTGGTCCTGGCCCTAAACATCCCATAACAGGACTTACGCAGTAACCAAATCGTCCTCCCCAGCATCCCGGGCAGCCAACCATGAGCCAATGCCTCTGTAGGTCCCTCACCCCGTGAGGTGACCTGGGGGACTGTGGGCTGGCACCGATCCTGGGGCAGCCCAGGGAAGGGACAGGGCAGGGGCTTCAGCTGAGTATCAGGCCCACCCTGCCCTTGGTCCTCTGTGCTCCTAAGAGTTGAGCCTTCATCCCATAACCTACCATTCACCTACGCAAAAGTAGGTGGACTCCACCACCCCCTCTCCTCACACAGCCTTTCCCAGCCACGTTTCACCTCCTGGGTGGGCTGCCCCCCACCACCACCCCGAGCAGGAGGCTCGGTGCCGCTGCAGGTTACCTTCCAAGGGGCTTGTCGGTCTGCGGCATGCTGAGCCTCACAGCCCCACGCCTCTGGACGGGAGCTGCAGGATCAGAGTAAACCCTGCAGGAGTTACCTTGCCCCTCTGTCCTCCTTTCCAGCTGTGGAGATGAGCTTTTTATCACTTAACCTAACACAAACCACCAGAATTATATGCCTAAAACATAACGTGAACATCGGTTTAAAAGCCATTCTGCCACGATCACCTAAGCCAAAAATGTAACTGAAAACACTGGTCTGCCACATGCTATCCCTTTCCCAATAGTGCCCATTACAGCGTGACAAGCCCTGAAGGACATTTGTCAGCCTAAATAGACCACGTTGTGAGCGTGAGGTGGAAGTTTTTCCATTTCGGAGCAAAAAAAGCAAAAGCACCTTTCTTGCTATGAAGATGCATGTGATTCTTTTACAGGGGAACTGTGCAAATGACCTGATTTTACAAGGTATTGTATCTGTTGTGGTTTCCCCATAGCATAGAGCAATTGAAACAAAAAAATTAAAGCTGCTAAGAAACTGAAAAAAACAACTTTTAGAAACCTTATGGCTTGTTTTTAAACATAGATAGATTGAAGTGTAAGGATCAGCTGCGGTTACTCACACAGTGCACTATCTAATTGTGTTCTAAGTTCACATCTTCTAAGAGATTCCTTCAAGAACATAAGGTTTAAAACCTTATAGTAGAGTTGATGTTAAACTACTATATCTGCAAATGCTGGCCTTTCTTCATGGGACAGTTTGCACGTACATGAACGTCTGCATCAATAAACTGTAGCAAAACTGTTTCTACATGCAAACAAGGTAGTTTGCGTGCACAGAGGCAGCCAGATGGAGTCTGTCTATTCCCATGATAACTAATCTGCCATATAACAGTCTGTTTTGGTGGAATCATGGAATAATATAGGTTGAAAGGGCTCCCTGGATGTCCATCCTCCTGCTCAAAGCAGACCTAACTTCACAGCTACATGAGGTTGCTCTGGGTCTGTCCATTTGAGTTTTGAAAATTTCCAGTGATGGAGAATTCACAACCTCTCTGGGCACCTGCTCTAGCCCCACACCTTTCTCATGGTGATTTTTAAAATTTTATTTCATGTATGCAGCTGCAAATTCTCTTAATGCAATTTGCCTGCTGATTGTTGTCCTTTCACTGGGTACCTCTAGGAAGAGTCCAGATCTGTTTTCCAGATGGCCCCCTGTGAGCATGGAAGACTACAGCTTAACCATCCATCTTTACCTTCTCTTCTACAGGTAGAACATCCCTAGCTCTCCATGTCACACGCTCCTGCCCCATCACCATCCTCTGGCCCCGCCACTGGGCTCTATTTTGTTGGCATCTCTTGTACCAGGGGAGCCCCAACTGAACATAATGCTCCAAGTATGGTCTCACAGGGAAGGGGATGTAGGGGAAATGGCCACTTCCCTCAGCCTGATAGCTATACAAGCACAGCCAGCAGGCTGACTCATTCTTCCAGGCTCCCACTCTTCACAGCTGCCTCCAGGCCCTTTTCTGCAAAGCTGCTTTTTACCCAGCCCATCTGTCCACAGTTGGGCTACATAGATGCTTTGGGAGATTTTGCCTAAAGCCAAAGAAAGTGACATCTGCTACTGCCCTCAGAGCCATGGTAGAAGGTGATCACATTGGTCAGGTGCAACTTGCCCTTCATAAACCTATGCTGGCTGTTCTCAGTCACCTTATTTTCTTCTATGTACTTAGAAATGGCTGCCACGAGGACTTGCATCAAATTTCCCAGGGACTGAGGTGAGACCGACTGGTCTGTAGCTTGCTGGATCCTCTTTCTCACCTTTTTAAAAGCTAGATATAACATTCTCCTTTTTCAAGTCATCAGGAATGTCCCTTGATCACCACAACTTTTCAAAGAAGCCCGAGAGCAGACCTTGCCAGTAAAGACAGAGGTGAAGAAGAAACAGTACCTCTGGTTTTTTTCTTTACCTTCATCACTAGGTCACCCACTCTATTCAGTAGCTGGCCTCCATTTTCTTTCATCTTCCTTTTACTGATGTCCCACTTGCGGAAACCCTTCTTACTGCCTTCACATCCCTTGCTAGTTTCAGCTCCAGCCAAGCTTTGATGTCCCTTGTACCATTCCTGTATGCCTGTGCAGTTCCGCAGCCACGCCTTGTAGCCCATCCTCACTTCCCCTTTCCATACAATTTTTGCATTTGAGCTCAGCCAGGAGTTTCTCAATCAGCCAGTCTGTCCTCCTGCTATGCCTGTGCATGGGTTTGCATAGTGGAAAGAATCCTTTTGTAAAGGCAACCAGCTCTAGCCCCCATACCCCTCAGGGCAGCGTCCCACAGGCTTCTGCCAAACAGAACCCTGAACGAGACAGAATTGACTTCCCTGAAGTCCAAGACTATTACTGTGCTACTTGTCTTCCTCTCTGCTCTCTGGATTTCTAACTCTGTCATCTCATGGTCACTGTAGCCAACATTGCCATTAACTATTGCATCTGAGTATTTCTTCCTTATTCCTGGGTAGCACATCTAGAGCATCCCCACCACCCTGTCCAGCACCCAAGTAAAAGATGGTCCCTGACACACTCCAAGTCTCCTGACTTGTGTGTGTTTTGCCACGTGGCTCTTCCTGCAAATCGGAAGTGGTTAAAAATCCCCATGAAAACCACTGCATGCAATCAGGAGACTTCTTCAAATTGTTTAAGGCAGGCTTCATTCTCTTCCTTTTCTTGATCAAGGGGTCTGTTGCAGATGCCTACCACAATATCCCCTTTGTTGGCCTCCCCTTTAGCCACAATGACAAACTTTTGGCAGGTCTGTCATCAGGACTTTTTCTATTCCATTTATGCTCTGCACATTCAGACTATTCCTCTGTGGACCTCCCCCCCTCCATTTTTCTTCCCTGCCTGCTTCTTAAGCTTGTGTCCATCCATTGTGGCACTCCAGTCATGCAAGCTGTTCCACCATGTTCCTGTCATCCCAGCAATGTCACAGCTTTGTGACTGCACAGACTTCCTCTTTCTCTTGTTTATTCTGTTGCACACTTCTTTGTGGAAGAGAACTTCACATGATCCCAGTCACTTTGATTTCTTGCAGTGAGGGATGTCCCTTCCTCAGACACCTGTGTGTGTGTTCCCTTCAGCTCCCACATACCTGCAGGCTTTGGTCTCCCCACCCAACAAACCTAGTTTAAAACTCTTCATAAGGTTAGCAGTCCTGTCAGCAAAGACAATTATCTTCATCAGGTGCGTCGTCTTTTCCTAGCAGACCTCATTCCTCAAAGGGGTCCCATAGCCATAAAAACCCCAAAGCCCTGCCCGTGACACCAGCAACATACCAGAGGTGGGCCCAGGCAAGGAACAAACAGGTCTGATGGGCAGGGCAAGGGCCTTTATCCCATTGCAAAGGAGGTCCCCGACTACTGTTACCTGTCACTTTCAGCCTCACTGGCTCCAACAGCATGGCTAGATGCATCCCCCAACAAAACTGTCTTCTTGTCAGGGCTCTGCAGTTCTCTCAGTAAGCATCTGCAGGTGGAGAAAAAGCTTTCTTGTTTTTTCCTCCACGGGAATCCCAGCCCTCCCCTGGTTAAACATTGCCTCTGGCCTTCCCCGCCTTTTATACAGTGGGGGATGGGGGTTCTGGCTTTTACAGCAGCCACACAGAACCTTTGCCCTTCTGTTGGCATTCCTGATGCCATGCAGCCTTCTTCACCTGGCACCTCGGTGTCCCGACAAGAGCACAGATCCTGCCTGTGAGGCTGCTGCCACCCCCAACCTCTGAGAAGCTCCAGGCACTCCCTGCAGCCTGCATCTGCACAGCCACGTCCGCCCCAGGGTTGTGCCTGGGTTGAGGTCTCCAGTGTGCCGTGATAGTTGCTCTGGCTAGTGCCAAGGACTGTGGCTTGTCACCATCATCACTGTGTCCTCTACTGGTCTCAAGCACCATCTATGGCTTTACTGTTCACTCTCTTCCACTAACTCCTTCCTGGTTACACAAGCTGGTCACAGTGGTCCTCAGGTGTTAAGAAAAATGAACACAAGCCTGCTCTGCTCCCTCGTACTCAGCAGGCAGCTTCTCAATCTCTCAGTTCTTAGCTGCATTTCTCCCACCTTATGAATGCCAGCTCCCCTCAGGCAGGCTGCTTCCTCACGCACCACGTGCTGAGCAGGACACAGAAGCCTGACACGCATCTGCTTTGTCCCCATTAGATTTCCTGCTCAGTGTGCAACTCCTCAAACTGCTTTTTGTTCCCAGCTGCAGTTCATTCAGCTCATAAGCATGCATTTTTTTCTCCTGCACAGTGCTTACAAAGCTTTAAAAAGCTTTTCTGAGGAGCTTACAAAGCATTCTGTTCCCGTAGGTCAAATGACACGCTACAGCAAAAAAACCCCAATACTAAAAGCAAACATTCAGTTCATTGAACAAAGCGAGTGTTCCCCAAAATAACCTTTTAATTATATGCTCAACTTTGTTGTGATGTCTCTACTGTTCCTCAATCAATGTACAAAGACAACACTTGAAGACTGCACAAGTACAAAAGAATGATGTTCCATCCTCTTCTTGTACTTAAAGGTTCGCTATTCATTTATTGGCCATTTTTTCCATGACAGGTACAATAGACTTAGCTGACTAAGGCAATTCAATTCAAGGCCTGGGAGAGAATAATTTGTGGCACTTCTTTGAACAGCAAGTTACATACTTACATTTTGCCCTCTGAAATATTAAAAAGAATAAATGATTTGGAAAAAGTTAGACAGGAAGTTTTGAACTGTGACTGATTTTAAAACATGGACACATTCCAAAGAAGTGACATTGTACATGCAAGGAAGCTAAGTGAATTTTTCCTATTATTCTGTAGGCCGGGGGGGGGGGAATCACAGCAGCAACAAATTTAAGTACCCCAGCAGCCCAAAACCAGAAACTGTATACTAGAGGTCATTGGGCTTTTGGGCTTCCCCCTCACCCCCATTTTTATAGGAGAACTTAGTACTGTTCATGCTATATTAATCAAAGGAACTGACACTTTTTGGTGTTTGTTGCAGATCTATCAGAGGTTCAATCTTTGGGTAACTCAATGACCTTGAATAGCCCAGTTCCTTTTTCTGGTAGAAATCAAGGCAGTCATATGTTGCAAGTTATGTTTTTGCAATACTACTTTCATTATAGATAGTCTGTAGAGGATTTAGCTTCAAGATGAACAAAATCACTTCCAAATCTACCAAAACTACATCTCTAAAATGCTTCAACTTCTCTCTTGGCTCTATCTTACAAGGAAAACATCAAGCCAAAAAGACCTACCAAAAAAGATGCATCTGGCATTTCCTGAAATGAACACGAAGCACTGTAGTCATCTTGCTGAGATTTAATTCCTGCTGGCTAGACAATGCTGAAACTAGGAAGTTTGTTAGCTCTTATCTACAACTGAACTGAAAGACCCATAGATGCATTCTTTCCCGAAGAGAAGGCTGGGCTTTGTATAAGTATTTCATCAGTGAAAATTACTATGCTAAAAAGCAAAGTAGTAAACCCTATCTTTATCATCATCACCCAATCACCCTGACAGTTACAGAAGTGTTTAAGTTGTCTCAAGAGCTAGATATATTGTCTAAATAAGGACTATATTGTCAAAGCAGTCTAAAGCTGAGAGTGGTCTTATTACAGCTGAGGAAAACATCACTTAAGAGGAAATATTTTATCAGATAGGCCATGGATTCTCACTTTGCTTTAAAAAAAAAAAAGAAAAAAGGGTGGAATACAGTAACTTCACTACAAAAAAAAGACAAGCATAATTTTTATAATCCATCCTCATTACTACAGCCATATTAATGGTATGGAACTGTCAGCCATAGCTTAATCCTTAATTTTTTACTTCTGGAAGTCACAGGATTTGTTACACAAACTACAGAGTGTGAGTGTTTAACAAAAAAGCATGTTTCTAACCAGATGTAGTTGGTACAGAGCTGCACAGACCAGTCATAACTGCCCCTCAGACACTTTCTTCTCTGTTCACAGAGATGTCTGCAAAAAGGCAGAACCAATACAGAAGAACACTTAGACAGGAACATTCCCATCTTTTATGACAGGGCTCTAGCTCTTAATTCTAACAGCCAGATGAGGTTGGGTATTCAACTGCATCAGGTCCTTCAGGGAGAAGCTTCATGTAGAATACCAAACAATATAGTTTGAAACATACAGCAAAACAAGCATTCCAGAGAGCTTAGCTTGTCTGTCACGTTTAAGTAACTCTAACAATGGTAAATAAGACAAAATTTTGCCAATCAAGATTGGATTTTTTTTTTTTCCCTCCTTTGTCTGTTGAATCATAAACCATCTGACAACTCAGCCTGATACCCAGTAACCCTATTCAGTCTGGTGTTAATCAGACTTTTAAGATTCACCATCAGGAAATGCAAGATCCTTTCAGCTTAGAAGAAATCTGAGCATGCACACATTCTCTAATACAGACTGGACTAACTCTGAAAAGAACATTTTTCAAGAAAACTCCCCCAAACCCACAGGGCTTCCTGAATATCTTAAATGCTAAGATTTTTGATTCAAGAAGTCTCAAAACCACGATTTAGCCAGCACAATAGCTTTATTTCGCAATTTGAATTATTATACACAATTCAGTAAAAGCCCACAGGAGGAACAGCATGGAGACTTACCACTTCTTGGCATTTCCTTAAAGTAGAGCCAAAGTGCAAGGTCTCCAATTAACCCCCAAGGTAAGATAACAACACTTTGCTGTTAACAAAAGTCATGTTAACACTTAAAATATCTAATTAGTTATTTAAAAGGCCACATCTTCAAATGCAATTAGAAATCATTTAATAAAGTTTTTGTTTCTTTTGGTATGATAAATTGCCACATATCCTACAGCTAACAGGTAATGGAACATCATGTTTTCCCAAGACATCTAAAGAAAAAAGCAAACAACACTGCCTCTACATTATTCCGTACACCTTAAAAATGAATGCCAGAAATCAGCTGTTCCCAGGTGTTCCAGTGGAATTTATTTCCTTCAGACATGCTGTTGTTCCTCTTAAAAAAAACAAAAAACAAAAAAACAAAAACAAGCCCCAAACAAACTTTTCACGCCTAGTATCTTGAGGCACAGGTTCCCCCATACTTACAGGAATTTTTGCACAGGATGTATCATGTTACAACACTGTTGTTACCTGAAGTCTATGGCACATTGATTTTTGGGGGGTGAAAAATATTCTCCTCTGTGTTTAGCTGCTACAATATGGCACAAAGTTAAAAGTTAACACCATGACTAAATATTCTGATGCTTTTTTGCTGGCTATTTTGGGGTGCACATAAATAAAAGGCACACTTTTCCTCTCTCCTCTCAAACCATTTATGTACTGTACAAGCCTAACTTCCCAGCACTGTTCCATGCCCGCTGGCCCAGTGCAAAAAAAGATTTAACTCAGCATCCAATGCTAGTAGCAGCTCTATATGTTTAACCAATGGCTTTAGTTTAGCATGCTACTTCCACTGTGGTGACCATTTATGAGCTGCCAACAGTGTTCCTGAAAAAAATTAAAGCCTAAAAAAAAAGTTAAATTATTTATATTCACTTACATGTATATTTTCCAAATGTGTTCACAATGTTCAGAAAGTGCACATTTTGAAGTCTTGTTTCAGTATTACAAATGTCCATGACCTATATATTATAGCAGCGCCATGTATAACTGTATCGTTATAGAACTGTCAATGTTTCCATTACTGACCCTGTTTTGCAAGAATATAACTAATATACAAGAATTTGCTCTTAGCTAGGACTTAGTGTCCATAATGTCTTCAATATGGTATTTTTAAATATTTGGATTTAATTCTGTACAGCAGTCAGAATCTGAAAAACAGAAGGTTAGTCGTTTCACTTTTTGGCGCTCATTTTTACGTAATAAGGATTTTCAAGAATGAAAGCAAGCTTACAGCACATGAAGAGCCCTCAGTAATAAAAGCTCCACAAACCATTACCACACTGTTAAAAACTTAACAAAAACCAATAAGATTTAGCTAATGATTTGTGGATCCTTACAAAATTACTTTTCGTGATTTAACAACAGTTTACATCAATGAAATTATCATATGTAAAAAAACAGCCTGGGTCTTAACATCAATGGTCTGACAAACATATTTAAACAAGAATATTCAGAGTTAAGACTAGTGCTAAATTTAGCTCCTAAATTTAGCTAAATTTAGATTTGAGAGTTAAGATACTCTCAATTTGATATGCCTTTAAAAAAAAAGAAAAAAGTCCAACTTTCAGAAGAGTCTGAAAAACAGCAGTTTCAAGTAAGTTTGGAGCAATTAGGTTTTGTGGCTAGAGTTATCATAAATATGTACTACATGCTGACTTGACAAAATTGTGTTAAAAGAAGCGTGAGTTGAACCACCACCTCTGAAGGTTCTTCCTTTGGTTATCTTTAAAAAAAGTTCAGACTGTTACAATAACAGTGCAAGTTCATTATAAAGCCACATGCCTCTCTGTAGATGTTCACTTATCAATTGGTTTTTATTATGCCCACTGCCAGCAATGGACATTCTACTTGGAAAATCCACTTCCTGCTGTAAAAGGTTTGGCTGAACCAAATGAAGAAAATAATTCTGATAGACTCAAACGGGAACACACTATTTCATTTAGTTCTTGTTAAGAATATTTAAAAGCCTTCTCCACCTACAGTCTTTTTGAAACACAAGGCACAAATAGGGAGTGGACATTCCAGCAAAAAGTGATTGTCTGTAATTAACAGTCCACAGCAGTCTTCTCGTCCAGCACAATGAAACATTTTTGCTGTCCAATTCTATGCCACGTCTTCTAGGTAATCTGCAACATCACTTAACTGAGAAATGGTAAGGTCTTGCGTGATGCCTTCAAGCTAGAAAATAAGTGAAATTACAAACTCAGAAATCATAGAAACAATAAGTATTATTTCTTGTAGTCCTTCATACAGCACCCCATTCTTTTGGCCTCAAGCACTTTCAGCGAGATTTCATATTCCTTTAGGAAGTACTCAGACAGATCTTGAGATATTGGGATAAGACATTCCTATGCTGGATACTAAACCAGTCTCAAATGTTTTACATGCCTAGAAACAGACAGTGAGTTGTGCTACCAAACAATTGTTGTGGGGTTTTTGTTTTGTTTTTTAATCAGTATAGTATCTAATTTGACAGGAATACTAGGTGTAAAAATACACAACATAACAAATAATACAACCTTAACCTGTATCCTAGGAACCTATGATAATGGCACATTCCTTCATAGAAGGTTTAAAAAAAAGTCAAGACAAGATCAGAAGAATGTCAAGAAGAATAATTTTAAAAGAATCATACTTTATCACTGGCATTTGACTCTTCTGTTTCCACAGAAATTTCATCTATTTCTTCACCAATACTGATATCACTTTTTTCTGAGCGATGACTAGTACTAAAGAGAAGGAAAACCATAAACATAGAAATAAGACTTTCTTTTTCAACATCCAGGTAGTACATTCAGTTTATACCTGACATTTAATTTGGATTTCACTTCCTAGCAAGTTAAATATGAAGTTACTTAAAAACCCATAAAAAGTAAAGGCCTTCTACCTAAATGAAGCCATGATAAATACTGATAAATACTTAGGCCTCAGTCCTGTAGTTTACACCACCAATACCTTCACATCATAAGGATGAGGCTGTTAAATATTTTATTACTGACTACTCATGATGCTTTATTTTTCAGTTGAATATTTCAGCATACACCATATTCACTGTCTAACAGCATTAATTAAAGTGTCAAAACATTGTTAAGTGCAATGTTCAGGAAAAAAAAACCAAACACCTTCCACAAAAAAGCAACAACTTATCATCTTAAAGTTAGCACCAGGTTTTTAAGGAACTCATTACCTCCTACACAAAAGGGATCTGTTTGGTTTTTTTTTTTTAAATTTGTAACTATACGTATTAAAAGAGCAAACTGAAGTTTAAAGGAGTTCAGAGATACTGACAGACTCCAGCAGTAGTGACTAGCTAAAATATTATGAAATAATTCAAATATGCTAGTGGATATTCTTATAATGCATGAAATACTATGCTACTGCAGTATCATTCTTCTCTTACCTGTTGAAGTCATCAGCATACTCATCGTCATCTCCACTTCCTAAATAATTTTTAAAAGGTATTAATCAAACAAGTTTTCTTTTCAGGAAATGCAAAAAAAGAATCTAATCCTGCACCGAAATACATGGTTTGATGGCCAGCAAAAGTGGGAGTAGATTAAATTACTTTTGCAGATTAGGAAGAGAAGATGAGTTTATGTTTGCCATTAATTAATCTCAATCTCATTTACACAAACTGTTTTGAAATTGAACATACATTTTCAGGATGTTGACTACATTGATGAAGACAAGATTTAAATACTAGGCAGCTCTATTTTGAAAGAAAGCCAATACTTCTTATATCACATCATCTTCATATAGCTGCTAAAGCTTACAAGGCAACCCTCAAAGGTGTGGAGGGCAAGTAAATATGCCACTGAAAAACAGTAAGACTTGTCTGGCTATCTTTTTCCACAAATATAAATCCCCTCTTTTCTGAGAAACCTAGACAACAAAATTTATCACTTGGTACTAGCAAACGTATATACAGAATGAATAAAATTTTTGCTGCATATGTAAAATATTAATCCACATACAAGACACTGGTTTTCACTTTTCTGTATTCCTTTAGATCAGATTTCACTCTTAACTCCAGTAAGTTTCACAATGGTGTTAAATATACATATTGACCTAAAATCTTCAGCTTTTACTTCTGTCACTCTGTTTCAGTTTCTCAAATTCCTCTAAGAAGCCAGGCCAGAACTTACAGTTAAAAATATCAGATGTTCCTCACATTTAGCAGTTACTTGCCTAATTCTAGTGATCCCAGTTTTGCATTCACCAACCGCAGGTCTTTCAAAACAGAGTTTCTATTCAAATCTGTAACAAAACAAAAGTACTTATATCAGAAATTTGACTTGTGACTCTTTAATAAGATCCCACTTAAACATACCCATCAACCATTTATAACAAGTGTTCTTTTATAATAACTTTATATAATTTTATAGTATAGTATGGTAATGTTATATCCAATTTTCAGGTCTGAACTCTGCTAACATTTAAAAACATGAGTAGCAAACAGGGACAATCTCCCAGTATTCAAGATCAGATTTTACAACATGAAAGCAAATATCCCTAAAGAACTTGTGCAAATAACGTAAGATAACAATTACAAAGGCGTAAGTTAATTTCACTCAAAAACTGAGCAGTAGAATTTTATACTCCTGAAAACTGCTTTAAAGGAGTGTAGATAAGTATTTCATGCTCCAAAACATAAGATGTCCTAATGGTAGCATAATATATCAAAATGAGTATGTGATCAATCAGTGAAAAAAGCATTACTATAAAGCACATTACAACCAGAAGGGGGCCACATACTTAATCACATTTGCATCTGAATGTGTGGACCATTCACTACATTATGGGAAATATCTTCTACATTCATCAAAAACCAAAAACATGTGAAAACTTACTATCAGACTCCTTTAGTGAAGGTGCACCAGCCAGGGAGCTTAATCCACTTTTTAGACGGGGTGCATCAGAAAGGGATGCTAGACCTCCTGCTTTATTAGTTTCAGTTTTCCTAAAACAAACCAAATAAATAAGTACTCTACAGAGCTGTAAAACATGCATAGTGACTTTCTTTTCTATTATTTACTAAACTGTCATAAAACTAGAACAGCAATATTTACAGCAAAAAGAACAAGGGGAAAGGACTATTCATTCTGCAATCTTAAGAACAGTAGGCAGTTTACTGGCACAAGTGTCAAGCAAGACATTCAATAAGAAAGTCACTTTCTCACCTATGCAAAGATTTCTGCCTGCCTTCTTTCATAGACAGAGCTCCTGCACCTTCATCAGCATCACTATTTTTATCAAGGGGCCTTTCATTATCCCCACATGTAAATGCAGCCAAAAGAAGAAAGATTCAGATACAAATAAATATTTAAATTAGTTTGGTTTACAACTAAAAGAGGTTATGTCTGACAAAACTATTAATCCCAAGAGCAGGCAGTTCACAGAATGAAAACCTCTCAGTTACAGCAAGATAGATATCATCATCACATGTTAAAGTTCACTTGGCTACTACCTATTCCATTCATATATTTAAAGTATTGAGTTCAAATACTACTTGCAAGTAAAGGATGAAGAAACACTATTAAAAAGAGATCAAGATTTTCACATTTAGCATTACCAGAACAGTTTGTTACTGTGATTGCATTCTTATTTGTAATGGACAACATCTGAATCATTCAATATACCTGCATCACTAAAATATGATGTATACCATCACATATTAAAACACTTCAAAATTTTGAACAACGGGTGGGAGACATAGGGGCAATGAGAGCTTGGATTATCTCTTAACTCTGTCCTTAGTAACTGCTTGCTCCCTTCCTCTCTAATGCACCCTTCTTACAAGAATGGGCAAAGTTCCCATAAGGAATTTACCTTTTTGCAAACCAAGCTATGCTGGCACCTCTCCTACTTACTCATCCCTTGGGAATCAAGCACACCAGCACAACATACCACAAAGGGATTTCACCTGAAGAATATGTTCTTTTTTCTTCTCTAAAGGAGCTGCCAGGAGAGTAGAAGCAAAAGACTCAGCAGAGACAGCTCAGTTACAATTAGATGCTAGCTAATTTACTATTAACTTATTCAGAAAAGCTTACTGTGGAACATTACTATAATATCTACATCACAATAGCATTATGAGGTACAAATTACTACTTGGTGGATGGTGACTACTATAGACGCACATAATTTGGAAATAATTTTTTTTCTTAGGGAGTTTCTCTACTAGGAAAAAGAAATCCTTATTTTACTGAATAATTAAGAGTCTTTTTCTTGGACGGTCTTTTTAAGGAAATCCAATTTACCCAATTTCAAAGTGAGTTTCCCTTCTCATCATATGAAAATGGTCAAACAATAAGAAATTAGTAAATATTATTGTTTTCCAGAAGTTTTTCTAGCCTTGTCTAGTTTTCCTAACTTATCACTTAAACTGATTTTATGGCAACACAACCACCTGCTACAATGGTTAGACTTTGGTTAAATGCTAGTTAAATAAGCTCTTGAGTAAGGATAAGTAAATGCACTCAGGTGCAGTTTTAATCTTGATATTTCCAATAAGAAAAAGAAAAAAGAAACACCATAGTAGAGTTATTTGCAACACAGTATTTTCCAGAGAAAAATCACTGCTCTGAGGAAAAATACTCTGCTCCAACTAAACACATCCAATGAAAGCTGTATTATAAATATTATTTCTCAAAGAGTCAGTTAATTTACTAGAAAGATACCTAGTTTACCTGGCATGATTGCTTTGTGCTGTACCAGAATGATCCCATTCCAAGAGTAAGCATCTACTGTAGCAATAATACAAAAAAAGCTTCTGCTGTTCTGCCCACTATCAATGTAGTTGGGGGGAAAAGGCCAACATGAGGGGAGCTACTAACAAACTGACTTGCAAATGCTTCTGCAACCTCTTCTGGTAACCTCTACTAAGCTGGAGCAATTCTCTGATTACTCAAGCACAGCAAAAGAACACCATGAAACGATCCTGCGGCATTTGTCAATAGAGCTATCTAAACTAAGCTTCAAGATAACTCGACATAACACAAAGGTAGGTTTTTCAGTTTTATAACAAAGCTGTTGTATAGTTGTCCTGGTTTCAGCTGGGATAGAGTTAATTGTCTTCCTAGTAGCTGGTAGGGTGCTATGTTTTGAGTTCAGTATGAGAAGAATGTTGATAACACTGATGTTTTCAGCTGTTGCTAAGTAGTGTTTAGTCTAAAATCAAGGATTTTTCAGTTTCTCATGCCCAGCCAGCGAGAAAGCTGGAGGGGCACAAGAAGTTGGCACAGGACACAGCCAGGGCAGCTGACCCAAACTGGCCAACAAGGTATTCCATACCATGTGATGTCACACCTAGTATAGGAACTGGGGGGAGTGGGGGATCGCCACTCGGGGACTAAGTGGGAGTTGATCGGCGGGTGGCGAGCAATTGCACTATGCATCATTTGTACATTCCAATCCTTTTATTATTGCTGTTGTCATTTTGTTAGTGTTATCATTATTAGTTTCTTCTTTTCTGTTCTATTAAACCGTTCTTATCTCAACCCACAAGTTTTACTTCTTTTCCCGGTTTTCTCCCCCATCCCACCGGGACAGGGGGAGTCAGTGAGCAGCTGCGTGGTGCTTAGTTGCTGGCTGGGGTTAAACCACAACATAGTTCAGTCACTAGTTCTTGTTTCAAATGGTATTTTTCAGTCATCAGACTCCACAGATGTACAATAAAAATTGCTCTTCAGAAGCATCTGCAAAATTGGCATACACAGAAATAACAACACTTCACTGAAAACATAGAACTGCACAGAAAAGGTGCTGCACTGTGAAGAGGAAACCCTCAACTGTGAGAAAAGTTTCCTTATTCTCACATTTTATGGAGTCAGTTTACACATTCACCAGATTTTCTGTACTCCTTACAAAGCCATACAGATATCTAAAGCACTATCCCTGTCATTGTCCACTTCCTTTAGTGCTGATCTCCACTGCAGCTCTGCTGCAAGAAGAAATAGTAATGTCTGTGCCTCATATAAGTTCATTCCACCAAACAAAGGTTGGGGACATTATATAGTCTAACTGATGCACCTTAAAGTGATACAGGTTTTTCCACTCATGGTACATCCAAGAGATCCCAGATGACACTGTGTATTTCAAAGAATAGAATCACAGAAATGCACATTTCAGAAACAAAATGTTATAGACCAGATCTAAACACTTGCATTTACAAGTGCGAATAATCAAACATTAGCTAGCTCTCAAAGGTCTGTCTGCAAACATACTGAAGACAAAAAAAACCCTATATTAAGTAGAACATACATGTTACTTACCAGCCATAAGTTCTTTCTGGTTTGGGTATAGGATCATCAAAAAAAGAATCTCCCTCTGCATCATCTTCATCCACACCTGGATCACTTTTTTCTTTGGTATTTAAGTCTTTGTTTTCTAGTTGAGGATCTAGTTTTGTTTCATTAGGCAGAAAATGAATGCTTCTTTTGCTTGCTTCCCCTGATGAGACACTTGTATCACTTTGAGTGGTTTCAGTAGCCTTGAAATATAAAGAAAAAAGCCCTCACTGAAAGGAATAAGTATTTCTGTCTCATAATATTTTAAGTGGTAATATAAATATACAACATATAATATACACCTACCATCAATTTTTAAAAAGTTACCTCAAATTTATTAGTACTTCTCAGGAATTTATTAGTAGCAGGAGGAATCACACAACAGAAAAAAACCTGTTTTATCACTTTAGAAAGGAAATGTTCTTTATTGTTGCCACCATTAAAAAAAGTTATTCCATACTGCATTGCTTTACTATCTAAATCACCTCTACTATTAAAGTAACTATTTTTAAAAGATGTTGGTCATCAAATAAAGAAATCTACAGACAGACTGATTCTTACCCTCTAGCTTTGAATACGGGGGGGGGTGGTAGTTTTTTTACAGCCCAAAAGTTACATGATGCTTTATTAGTGTTATTTTGCAACTTATCTATAAACAAATGTTGTTAGTTACAGCCCTTGTCTTCAAAAGAAATCCGTTTAAACCCATGCAAATTACTCTAACTTCCACATTAAATGGTAATCTCTGCAATATAGTATTAGGTTTTAAAGCAGCAAGCATAAGACGACTGCAGTTAATGACGTTTTCTCCCTCCAAATACTAAAAACAAAAATGACACAAACAAGATACTTTAAAAGTACATAACTTTCAGTCTTTATCACACTTATGGCTCAGTCCTACAGATACTCAACCATGTGAAGTCTATTCTATATGGTAACTTTAAGATCAAGTAATACGGCTCAAGTCGTGTCTTTGCAAAACTTCTTGGCCCAAAGAACAATAATCAAATTTACCTAGATAATCAAGCTGTTGTGAAAAAATGGACTTTTATTTTTAAACAATAGCATCTTGCTACCTAGCAAGCAGTACTGCAATTTCTATCTTCCCCTGAAATTATTAAAATTGAGCCAGTGAAAAGTTAGATTAACTTCCTTCCTGCACACTAGTAATAGCAACAGTTCTGAAACAAAACCAACAGTATTGTTTAATCCAGATAACCAACATGTAGGTTGCACTGTCCCTAGTATTTCTTTATCAGTCATCAACTTTCATTCAGAAGGCTGAAGTAAAATTTTCAAACCGTAGGCCACGAAACTTTAAAAAGGCCTACCAAGGTCATTTTATCTCAGTCACAGAACCACATTCAATTGCTGACAGCTCGGTTCTTCTAGGACAAAAAAAAAAGTACTTATACCTGTAAGTGGTAGTAACAACAATATCTTAATTTCCTATTGTTTAGGGTTTGTGTGGCAATATCTTAATTGCCTATTGTTTTGGGTTTGTTTGTGATTTGATTGGTAACAAGTTAAATTGATTTTGGTTTTTTCCCCCAAGTTGAGTCTGGTTTTTGCCCGTGACCGTAAGTGGCGAGTGATCCCTCCCTGTCCTTGTCTCAACCCACAAGCGTTTCATATTTTCTCCTCCCCATCCCACCAGGGCCAGAGCAGGGTTGAGTGAGCACACAGCTATATGGTGCTTTGTTGCCAGCTGGGCTTAAATCACAACACGTATCCTAGAGGATTAGAATTGTTGTTGAAAATTAAGAACTTATTGATACCCTGACTGGAGTAAAAGGGAAGTTACAGCTACTTTTCTGTTCTGGGCCCTGAGGGAGTGAGTTGCTGCTATCTCGTCTGAGAAACTACGAGCACAACAGTTGACCTTTGCTTGAATTCATGTATCGTAAAGTTTTGCTAAAGTGAAATAACTACTTTCAAATTGTAGTCATAGGTTAACCATGGCTAAGGGTTCAAAGAGCAACATGCCTACCTTGGGTTTCGGACTAATGGTGTTAATAAGATAAGTCAGTGTGGTTTCACGCTTGCACCTAAACAAATTTAATTCTTTGCTGCTGCCAAGAGCTGTGGTCTTGGTGTCTCCTATCACACTCCCTTCTACATTACATGTATTGGTTGCCAAGTCACAGTCAAAGCCAGTTCAGTTCACAGGTTTGGTGAAAAACCACCAGAGAATCTCAAGTTTCAATCAGGAAGTCTAGACTGTTCAGGTAACTTCCATCTTGCTCCAGCTGGGACTGGCTAAAATTTCTTCCTCCTGCGTTATTTTTACTCCAAATATTTTGCATAGAAGAATATTCTCCCATCCTGCCTTTGCCAAGGAGAGAGAGAACCAGGAAAAAATATATCTATCTAAGAACTATAGCCCTATTAAGATATCCACTGCTTATTCTTAGAGGAGTATGTAGTCCAACCAACAGCTGTTGCTGTTTCTATGAGGAAACACCTATACAGAAACCATTTTTCTCCAGTTTGAGATAAATGTTTTCATGAAGGATTCATCAACATATTATGAAAAGCATTTCCAGAACATGTTCATCTATGTCCCACTGCAATAGAATTATGATTTGCTTCCCATAGAAGATGGGTATAAAGAATATGAAAAGCGTGACCATAAATTCCAACTTGTTGGAACTTTTGGGGGATTAAGTGTATACACATTAAAAAAATGCCACTATCAGCTGGACCAGTCCCAATCACTATCATTACGCTGAAGTCAGTCAATAGGAGAAGCTTTTGCATCTATGGACTAGTACACCTAAACAGTTGATAGCAGCCTGAAAAATACTGACAACCTCAACACAGAGAAGAATACAACACACTTTAATACAGTATCACTTCTGGAAAACAGTACTAATCTTTAGAAATCATTCAGACATGTTTTGTATTTATTTTCTACCCAGTTTGGACAGCACTATTTGAGCTGGGTACAGGAGTTACTGTTTTGTACAGGCCCAAACAATTGTGGTAAAAGAACTAAGACTGTCATTTACTCCTGTTATAAACTTAAACAACAGGAATGACTGTTACTACTCCATGATACCTCCTCTAAAGCAGAGTTTCCAGGCATAACTTAAAACTCGTTCTTATCGATCTAGTTTCCTAATGAAACAAGTCTTAAGATATTATACTCCTCTGTGCTTATGTCTCTGTCTTCCCCTAACTAATGTACTGGACTGACTGGCGAAGTTCAACCACTGCAAAAAGGGTAGAAGTTTCAACTGCCCCCGCCCCCCAAAAAGCACAAACCAAAAAACAGCCCCAAAACCCAACAAAACAAACAAACCCACCAACAAAACCCTGCATAACTGCATTGCCAAAAGCTCTGTCAAGAACAGACATAAAGGAGTAAGATTCATACCAGACAGAGGATGCACCAACCTTGAGACGTGTGCATGCACACCCAGAAAAACACCCATATGAAGACTGGTTCAATTTACAAGCTACTGGAACTACTTTTTTCCTCCTCTAGACAAGTATGCTTTTCCTCAGGAAAAGCCATGCAACAAACACTTAGCTCTTCTCTTTCTGACCTACTTATTTCAAATAAAGTAATTTAAATCTGAAGACGAAAGGTGGCATATGCAAGGTAGAATGGAATACTTATGAATTAACTCATCTTCAGTAGTTCTTTTTAGCTTATCTAGAACCGCCCTAAGACAGAAGTTAGGGCTCAGGTAGGAAGCAATAGTAACAGTGATATTTAATCAGCATTCAGATCTTTTTAGTGGATTTGTTTTGTTTTAAAAGCTGGTGCCAAACAAGAACTATATTCTCCTAAAGCAGGTCTGAAATTATTAGAATTTCCATTCAAAGGTCAGTTACAGAAATATTAGCTTTTAAAATATTAGCAACAAGCACAGCAATTAATAAAGTAACTTAACCTTGAAATGAAGCTTGCTTTTCAAATTGTATAGTTTTCTGGTTTTGCATGGCAAAAAACTAAAGAACTGGAATAAAATGAAGCAGATCCAAACTGAGCTGTCATTTTATTTTCTTTTATCCTTATCACTCCCTCTCCAAAGTGAATAAGCTAACATCAAAATCCACGCAATGTTCTATTTCCTCAGTTTTCATTAGTGAGTTGGAAAGCTTCTAAACTATTTTCAGTAATCTTGAAAAAAACTATTAAAATTTTTTATGTGATCAGATTACATCAATAATTTGAACAAACTTTCATATTTTAATCAGGGATGATTTGCTTTGGATTTTGGAGGTTGTTTTGGGTTGGTTTCCGCCCCCCCCCGCATTGGGTGTAGTGGGTAGCTGGTTTCTTGTGGAAAAGAGGCTTAAGTGATCATGCCCCTTTTCGTGCCCTACACTTTCCCATAATTCTCAACCTGTTGATCAGTTCCAGTCAAATGTAAAGGAGTACTAGAGGCCTGGAAGATGTTAGTTAATACAGATTTTGTGCTAACAGGAAGCAAGAGAGAAAAATCAAGCCACAGGCCACAACACAGATAGTTGTATCCTAACACCTTATCAATCCCAAGCAGCAATCAGCCAGCTGCCTCAGACAAGTTAGCTCCAACCTCTGTCTCACAGAGAGTCCTGTGTATGCACTGTCACCTACCCAGTCAGAAAGGTACAGGACTTTGCAGATCATTTAAGTGAATGCCATCGTATCCACAGTTTCATAGTAGTTCTCTCTTTTAATTATCTCATGTATGTTGTGTAGCTTTTTCATTACATATAAACAATCTTACCTTATTTGGTATAGCAGGTGTACTTGATCTTCCATCAGATGATTTTGATGTGGGGCACAGGCTATCACTTAAAACTGCAGCCACCTAAGAAGTTTCACATAAACATTTACTAAAAATATACAGAATTTTGTCATAAAACTATCCAACAAGAAAAAAGGCTGCCATCCTCACTCACACAGTATGCAAATTGAGATGTGATGCTGTTAGGAAATCTATGACAACTACTCCTGAATTTAAGCTTTCTTTCTGAATGCATCTTGGGTGCAGAGAATTTTCTTTCAAGCCACAATCACAACAGAGAGTAACGCTATTGGTTGGATTTGGTTCATTTAATTAACAACTTAATTACATATTATGTTAAAATATTACTGTCATTGCCTTCAGGTAGTTCAATACTTTCATATATTTAGTATTAAATACATATGTTTTCAGAACAGCTTTAAAGCTTTTAACAAAACCAATTCCAGGCTTTTCAGGTCATATTAAAATTAGAAGTATGCCAAAGAAAATAGGTACAGCTAAAAGTCTTATCAAACCACACTAGAAATTAGAAAATAAGCAACACAGTGTTTTGTGTCATTTATCTGGGTTCACCCTGTGTTACCATCTCGTAGCAGAGTATTAGTAAAGAGTACGAGGGTGACACTAAAAGTAATCAAATAGTCATAATCTTCATCTTTCAGCATTGTTTTCTGATAAGTTATGTTGAAGGCATAATATAATAAAAACTTGAAACAGTATAATACTATAACAATAGTCAAGTGTTCTTAATTTCAACTTATTTTTCATCATTGAAATGAAAATTAATAAAGAATTATGAAGAAAAGGTACATATTAAGACTACTTACTTCTCCACTGCCTGAAATCTTTTTCTGCTGACATTTTCTAACAACCTCCAACAACAGGGGACCACCCACGGTACCTTCTGTTTCTATAATTCCCAAATCTCGAGCTAAGTTTTCTCGACCATCAAGGCCATTTAGCTAGGGGCGGGGAACAATGGGGAGACATTTAAAAAAAAAAATCACAACACAGAAATAACTGTCAGAAAACACAATATATATTTTGTAATACAACTCCTAAATCTTTTTGGTCTTATTTAACTCATCAATATTTTGACTAAACAGTGATTATTTAAGACTTCCTGTTGCATGTGGACTAAAGTAATGATAGCCTATTGCATCATTTACTTCTGATCTGCACCCAAACTTATCACAGACCATCCAAAGTTGTTTTAAATATGCAAGTATTCATCATTAGCATGCTTCAGGATTTAAGGATTTATATAGTCAAGTTACTTTAGCCCATCACATTTAAAACTGGATCCTAGGACACCTAGCCAGTGGTTCCAGAAAATTCATAGATGATGGAGAGTCCCCATTCCCATGCATATAGATGTACACTAGCATAGGTCAATGTTTACTTTCAGTCTCTGTTTCACTTTAAAAAACATGGGTTTAGACAGAAACAGGGATGAAAGTAATTCAATATCAGCCAAAAAAAAAAAAAGAGTAAAAATTAAAGAAAAATACACTTTTTAAAAATGAACTTCACATTATAGCAGAAGCTGAATGCTGCAGCAAACCCAGGTTGCTTGGCATAACCTCAGAATTGCAATACTGCAAAGGGCACCTGTTCATCTTGAACTCTTACAATTATTTAGTGACACTTCCCATCAAAACACTGGTCAAGCAAATACTGAAGCAAGCCACTACTAGTCAAGCACACTGAAACATGGAGGATAAAGACAATACAACAGACTGCTCGGAGACAGGGGCTGGTAGAGGAAGACAAAGTAAAATCTTTCAGCACTATACACAGGCAGCCTCGGCCAACTTGCTTAACTTTGCCACATTTCATATATGCACTGCAATAGGTGAAAAAGATGCTTTTACTGGAAAAAGGAAGGGGGCGTTTCAAAGAGAATGAGATGCCTTTACAATGCAAATGAAGCACAGCTCCCAAGAGTGAGTGACAACATGACAGCAAGCATGACTCTTTCTATTTGGTAGCTTGAACATGAATCTTTGTACAGATGTGTCCTAGTGCAATAAATGCACCTAAGGATATTTGGCAAAGGATAACGGTGCATGGGATTTTCTTTGATTAAGTGCCTAAAATGAAACATGAACTTCTGAGAAACAGAATTCAATTAATTGATTTAATGAAGTTGGATTTTTTAATGAATTAACTACTTAAACTGACATTAAGAATAAAAATGAGTGTGTGAGAGGTAAAGAGAAATTCTTCAGTTAAATGGAATTGTTTCAAACCCAAATCTATTGTTAAAACTTTTGTATCATAAAAAGATACAAGGGGACAAACATGAAAAACCTCTAACTCAATATCAAAAGCCTAAAAAGAACCCGTTAGGCTACACGACCATTGTAGGTCCCTTCCAACTGATTCTATTCAATCACTTTTTGTCATGTGCATCTGCACAAAGTCCTTTGTTTTACTGAAATTTCTCTCAGAGTAGATTATTGACATTATTTTAATTTTCATGTAACAGTACTAACTTAATATAATGACATGCTAAAATTATTGGCAAAAAATGTTGCAGAAGTATTGTTGTATATACTGTTACATGATTTCACAAAAATTACCAATTTGTTAATTTTAAATTAACATATTATCAAGCATTGATTTTTGATAAAGGGAATACTCACTCATATTATCACGCTTTCCTGGAATATGTGTCTTTAAGACAGTAAGCACCTTTTACAGACTAAACATAAAAAATTATTCTAAATAAACACAACCAAATGGCTTATATCTACTATAGCTTCTGTATTCATTGCCATGCACTCCAAACAATCAGCATAGCATACAAACAAAACAAGTATCTCTTACTGTGCTTGATTCAGGCTGAAAAACAGCCAATGTAAAATCAAGATTAAAAAAACGTAGAAATTCTGCAACAAGACCTGCTACCAAGCGACCTAAAAAGGAAATGAGAAGAGTTAAAATACACCAGACGGAAACAACTCTTACTTCAAAGATTTAACATTAACATGGCTTCAGTAAGAGCATCTACATTGATTCAACACTCCTACAAAATCATTTAGACACTCAGCAAACTACCACCACATAGCTAATTTGTATACCAATTTCCTAATTTCTAACTCAGTCATCATATCAAAATTATTTAAGGCAGTAATACTGCAGCAGCATAAATAGAGAGTACGTAAAAAAATAATCTTACACCTGAATTTTGTAAACTATTCACCTGTATTAAAGACATCATTTTGGCATTTCTCCCATGTGTGCATTCATGACTGACTATACAGTGATTTTTCAATGGTTACTCTTTCTATTGGTCTAGAATGGCTCTGAGTCAGCATAATCATAGCTCATAATGAAATACTAATTTAAATGCACTAGTCACTTCAGTTAAAAATACAGCTTCAGCAATATTAACTGAAAAAAATTATAGATTGAGCTCTATTCTGTATGAATAGTAATTATGACATTTGACAGGAACAAAAGCATCCTTTGTCATGAAGACTCTACTGTTAATAAAAGATTCAAAGATTTAATCCTTTGTTTCCTATGTTTAATATACTTCTCAAAATAATAAACAAAGAACTTACCATCTTTTGTACCTAAAAAACTTTTCAAGCTTTCATTTACCAGAGGTGCTTTGTTCTGTCAAAAAGCAAAAACCAAACAGTAATTAACATCATCCTCGTACTAGCAAGAAATTGAAAGCCACAGCAAGTTGGTGTTTTGGTCTACACTGTTCCCAATGATGCCTGACACACATAATTCACTCCTTCAAAAGTCTACCTTGGTATTAATTCTACTACCTACAAGTAAAAGCTGCAGAGCCATACATTTACTTTGACAAATTAAAATTGTCTCAGTGTTTCTATTATAAAAGCTACAGAGCTAGAGTAATTTCACCAAAATCCTTATTAGCACACTGATTTTTATTTACTTAATGACTAAAAAGGTAAGTTAAGCAATTAACTTCCCAAACTGCTCCTCTAATATAGTGCCAATTTTGTTTAAAGAAATTCACTCCCACTTTTAAAAAAAATGAGAATTTACAAATCATCTAGACAAAGTGTGGACCACGCTAATTAGCGGTTCACAAATTAATACTAACCTATTAATTAAAAGATCTTCAAAGATATTATGAAAATGGTTTTTCTCCCTTGTTAGATTTGCCCTCTTCAACTTTTGATTTTTAAACAGAGATAAATCAATTTGCTGTGTTTGGGTTTGTCAAAGCAAATTCTAAATGCCATTCCTAACATATCAAAAAATCCTGGGTAAGAACCTAACTTGATACGTTTAAGCCTTTTGAAAAAAGGGTGAGCTGAGATCAACTGTAGCAAATCTCTTTGGCCCTATTACTCTCCAGACAGTCTGCAAGGTTGTTCTCTGGGTACTCTGTAATACGCTGAAGCTCCCCATAAGAGATGGCACTGTTCCACTATATCATTCTTCCACTACATCTTCTTCAGTAATCTTATGTTAGATTTCTGGAATATGGAATCTCATATCATAGAATAACTACTTCCCCTCCTCATTAATGTCACAATACTGTCCATTTTTCCAGAAAGAGCACAACCATCTAACCAGTATAGGAACAGGACAGTCTTCCATTCCTCTCTTTTAAACAGAGAGCCTTGACATACAGCAGCCTCTCTCTAGTTCTAGAAAATGGAAAGACACAGGAAATGAGGCAATGCCAGCATTACAAGGGGTCATAAAACTAGCATCTGCTTCCCACAGCAGTATTGTTACTTAATCATTCTAGTATCACATACCCTTAATACTATTATATTGTCAAGGTATCAGTACATAGTCCATCTCTTAATTCAGAATTCTTCCTTAATATAAGCAAATTATCCTGAAGTAAGCCTACAACATCCTTATGAGAAATACCAAAAGCATTAGCATACTTGGCAAGTTACTGCATTAAATTGCTTTCACAATACACTAGTAAAAAAAAACCCACTAAAATATTTTAAATTTCAAAACATGTTATTCTGATTTGATAAAATCTTCATCAGTCAGCTTGGGTGGGTTTTTTTAGGTTTTGGGGGTTTTTCTGAAGTAGTATTAGATGGAAAAGATATTTAGTTATTCTGGTCAATTGGACAGAAGCCATATAAAACCAGCAGAGAGTTACTTAAAGCTATAGTTTCAAAAGGCTACGTAACAATTCCTATTTCTAAACATCAGGAAACACCCCGATAGTCCTGTTCTGTGTTCTCTAAGCACCATGCTCTTATACAGTAATACATAATTTTCTCTTGTTACATTTCACAGATAGAAAGTATTAAAGCTATTATATTTAATTCTACATGAAGAACTATCAGGATGCTGATTTTCTTCTTTTGTAAGGTTGTCTTACCTCTACTTTCTCTTGTTCTTCCAATGCCAAAAAAACAGCTGCTCGCAACTCTGCCTGCCAAATAAAAAACAACAAACCAAACATCATTTCTACAAGCACTGTTTTCCCCATGCAAATAGAATGCAAAGAGCCAGCAAGTAGCTTCACAGCTATTTGTTTCTCCTCAAGCAACTTGGCATCGATTGTAATCTACATCGGTGCAATTAAGACACTTAAGATTATAGGCAATATGACTTGAGGCTGAGAAAGAGTTTTCAGCCAGAGAACAACAAGGGGGGAGGAGGGGCAGATTTGATACAAGACTTCCTAAATTATTTCTTCATACGCAAAAAGATTCCAAATTACCTTTATTATCTCCTATTAGTTTCTTCTGAGACTTAAAAATCTAGCTCTTTCAGGCAGCTTTGAAACACCTACCCTTCATTTACAATTCGTTCAGGAAACATGAACGAATAGCTTGTGGTAATACATCTTAAAAAGTTAATGTTAAGATATACAAATTCCTGTGATTTCTTGTCAGATCACATTCAAAGAATCAGAATTTCTCAAGGAAAAGAGAGCATGATTCCAGTCATTCAAATACTCCTGTAGTGAGGTTTTACTTAACTGAGTTTGAATATCTTATTATCAAGGATCAGACTTCTGCTAAAGACTATTTTGAATATTTAAGCTTAAGCCTTGCCTACTTTTTTAAACATTATAATTTCTCTACTTCTTTCATTGAACATGTCAAATGGACAACATACATTACATTTGATGAAGTAGTTTGCCACTTTAATTAACTCTTAATCTGACATTTTTAGGTAGCCAGCAGATAACACTGCAGTAAACTTATAAAAGACAGTGCTACTCTGTATGCCAGTTTTCTCAAGAGCAAAGAAGAAAGCAAGCTTTTAAAGAAATGTTGATTTCCATAACTAAGAACAATATGAAGAGTGTCTGGATTTTCTCATGTATATTATGAAAGGTAAGTAAACATGAGTTACCCTGTAACTGTTCCTTCCCACCAAAAAAAAATCCTTTCACAGTAAACATAAAATAAATACTTCCTTTTTAAGCATAACCCTCTTAGACACCTTTTTAAAAGGACTAAAAGCAATACAAAAAAGTTAAAAAGATTTCCCATCAGAAGTAGTGTAATGCTTACCACAATTATATGCAATGGTCATAGTGACACTGCAGTTACATTTTTTCAGGTGCTGGGGTACCGCATTCAATCAGCAAATCCTCTTATAAGCCATTAATTTAAATATTATTCTTACAAAGAAAATTTACATTTAACTTTCCCACCAATGGTTAACAACTTATTTAGTCTTATGTCACTATGAAAAACTTCAAATGGTTGCAAGGCTGACTTCTGTTTCCACTGATGCCACAGAAACAAAGTATACTTACATAAAAGGACAAGAATAACAAAGCATTCGTGAAACAGACTGGCTACTACAACTGTTCAAAATAAAAAGACACCACCCATTACGTGTGGGTACAGGTAAACCCCCTTAAGGGTCTGGATCACGAGACTATAGAACAAAGTTGTCTGAAAGTAGTTGCCATTACATCAGCTGATCCAGAGTCTGACCTGTTTGAGATTCTGGAACAATATCACAACTGTCATTCCTTTTCACATAACTCCGACCATTTGCCTGCTCCACTCCTCTAGGTCCAACCCAGTGGGTTTTAAATACTGACTGAAGCGCTTTTCTTCTTCTCATTTATTTAATGACACAGTGTCAACCTCTTCCAGATGTTGCCATTCCCCATTAATAGCAAGTTCACCTTTAGTTCCATTACTGACCAATTAATATCCTTAAGGTCAGGACCTCATCACCAGAAGACAATGCCACTGGTATTTACTACAACTCCCTTTGGCTTACCTGCATCACCTAGAATACCACCCTATAGCCTTTCCACAGATAAGCAGCCTTTCAACTGGTCCTTCAATCCTGCAAGCATCACAGTAAGTTTGAAGTTAAGCACTCCTGTACTATCTCCACAAAGAAGGTTTACATCATTCCAACACACTCACCTTCATCCTTTGAGGTGGGTACTGCTCAGATCATAGCAACCTATTCTCAAAGTATCATCTCAATAAATTTAGACATGGAACCATACACTTGAATCTGTGTGAGGTTAAAGCAGTAATTCTCAAGTTCATGAGGAAGAAAGTAAAAAGCAACAATAACACAGCTGAGGCCAAAGGAAAAATCACCCCAATACAAGGAGATGAATCATACTATACAGTAGGATGAACAATGTCGTATAGGCTTTTCAGGACCTGAGACAAGTCACAGAGAATTTGAACACCAGAGACTGAGACCACCATTATCAGGCATGGTCACAGTAATTTGCTTCCACCAGCAGATATGGAGGCTTATATAACTGCATAGATTAATCCATTTACACAGTGTTGTTCTCTCTCCTGCCCCCCCCCCTTTTTTTTTTAAATAAGTGTGAAGGGTTTGCATTTGGCTTTGCCCTAGTACCCTTTGACACCAGCCCAATCTGTTTTCCATACATTGTTACAATCTGCTCGACAGTGTATATCCATCACTCTTGCATCCACCAAACCCACAGGCTTCCTTCTCATCCTGTGGAAGGTGCCCATTCCCTTCTATCCCTAAGTAGTTTTATCAGGCAAGAGCTCATACTAATGAGACAGCAATTTGATTTCACTGAACTTAGCTAAAATGAGTAAGGCTAACATTGTATATGACAACCCCTGTCTGTACTCAGTGGGGAAATGTATGGGTTGTAATGAAACAAAAGTACATTTCCCCTTTTCCTCCCAGGCATTTACAGCTCATCAGACAACACTGCCTCTTGCTAATTGCTGTTGTACTGTTAATCAGAATCTTGTAGTCCATGAAAGCATCTTTTCTGCACTGAGCTGTAGTATCCCTCTTCAGAACCTAGAAAAGTTTATCCTGTTCTAAATGCAGAGCCTTTTGGGTGCATCTGAAGTACTGTATAGGAAAACAGCTCTCTCAATCTGCAGTTCCCTGGGAAAGGGGAAAACAGTTCTTAGTATCTCAAGAGCTCCCCAAACACATTTTTTAGGTGGCATCTCAAAAATGCCAATCCGATTTGGGAATATGCTCTTAATAGTACAAGCACCTACCTTAACAAGGTTATTAGTCTGATTTAGCAAACTTGTAAAAGCCATCCACAGCAGCTTACATAGCCCAATGCTTGATGAAAAGTAAAAAGATAAGATGGAGACTGTCCAGGACTGAAGGATGACCTGTAGCCTGTAACAGCTTCCCGCTTGAAGACTCCAACACGTAGGTATGTAGCATGCCCCTGGAGTTTTCTTTTATTGTGGCATTTGCCTTTTATTGGGCTGGCACACATTTGTTCAGCACTTAAACAAGAGAGCTATTGGAAAGCACTTGCATACTTCAAACTCATTTCTATGCCTTAGAGCATGTAGGCACGTCAGCAGCCAAAATGACTTCTTATAATAGAGACTAAACACAAACTGTGGATATGGCTTATTCCCTGCACTCTGTTCTTCTTTGCACAGCTACACAATTCACTTGCAAACATCCTGATATCCCAACACCTTCCAAAGAGATCTCAGCAAAATTTTTTTTTCCTATCAACCTGTATTCAATCCTTTCTACTCCTGAGGCAATATTTTAGATGAACAAGCAGTGGCTTCATGACACTGATCTCAATATGCTATGGAATACTAGATCAAAAAGTGGTCACTTCAATTTCATAAAATGCTTTGTATGTGTGGTATCGTTGAGTATGACATCGTCTGCTAGTTGACAAAGCCTTGCTGTCTCTCTCATACATCTCTCAACATCATTTCTACAAACCCTTAAAGTCCTGCAGCTTTTGCAGAGGAAGTCCTGGGATTTCCACACGCACACCCCCATTAAAGACTCATTAACAGAAAGCATAATATAAATTTAAACTTGCCAAATGCACATGCTACCACCCTTCTCAACCTGCTTAAGCAGCTGAGCATAAACAGTTTTTGAAGCCACATACAGACAACTTCCCTAATACAGCGCGTTCCCTAAGAAACAAGGGGTAGGCAAGTTCAGCAAGCATCAATAAGGGAGACACTCACTTCAGAGACCTGCAATGGGCCAGCTGAAGGTGTGGTTAAATGTATGTTTAGGGCAGTGAAATGATTAAAGTAATGCATAAGATTTTGCAGGGTAAAAGAATGCATTGCCACTGAGATAAACTGTTTACAGATCTTCCAGGTAAAACACAGGCATGTATAACTGCCATGTGCTCCAGCGCTATGAAACAACACCATGCATGCACAAGCATAAAGAGTCTCTTGCATATGTAAAATTTAGTGGCACACAGGCACCTTCCTGCACAGCTTTCAGCATCTCTACTTCCTAACTCCAAAACAACAGTCATGTACCTCAGTAGATACAGAGCAAGAAATGCAGAACATTAAGCAGTCTAACCACTGGTGATCACCCCAGGCTAAAACTCTGTGTGCATCAGGCTAAAAGCCTGTACCAGTCTATATGCATCACAAATCCAAAGCTGATGCCAAACCGTAAACAGCAACTTTACTACCAATGTTGCTCCATACCCTCCCCACCACTCTCCACCTGTGAAGTGAGGTTCTCATCCTTGAGCAGACCAGGAAAGTAGTTTGCCTGACCATTTTTTGTCCACTTCAGTGGAAAACTCTTCAACTCAGCAGCCTTAATTGGCTAAGGAAGTTAAACTTGCTGGCGATGTAATTGAAAAGATGAAGAATGCTGGAAAAAAATAGGAAGAATCCATACCACAAAGGCAGAAGTAAACACCTAAAAGCCATAAACTCTGAATACCTGCAGCTACATGTCATGTGCTTGCTCTGCATGTCACAACCAGTTCTCATTCTCGTATTCCTAAATCTAGGATACATCCACAATGTTAAGAGGACCATACTGACATTTAAATGTTGAATTTCAGTTAGTTAATCTGAAAATATAACCATTTATAATGATTTACTTAAGAAGAAATAGATGTTACATAAAAAAAATAATGATTCCCCTTGAATCCAAGAAATGAGTTGACTTTCTGATATGAACTACCTTAAAAAAACAAAAACCACAACATCCAGAAAACAGTAGATTACACTGTAGTGTGCAGCATACTCATCATGACAGTTACTAATTCAATGACTTTTAAAAGCATTGTTCATTATAATATATGGAATGAAGATGAAAAGGAAATACGACAATTTTAACTGACCTATGCATGTGCAGTTAACAGCCCATTTTAAAAATAGTGTTTTTATTCTAACACCACATTATCTGCCAGTACCTCAGCTGTCTTCATTTTGACCCAAATTAGGAAGAAATTAGCAAGAACAGTATCAGCTGGCCAAAAGCATTACTAGTCAAAGGATATTAGTGATGCTAACCTCCCTCATAATTGTAGCAATAGCAAGTTCCAGAGAAGATGCAAAATTCAGGTGGCATAAACTTAATTTTCTGGAATGAAAAAGATTAAAAGATACAAACCAAAACAAAATAAGATGTCAAAGAAGCACAGTAAGAAGCATAATGGCTCTTCTTGCTCTGATGAGGACAGCTTCCCTAAGAGAGAAAGATCACACTCTCTTCGAGACAGAAGAACATCTCTATTTGTACAGCACGCACCACACAGTATTAGTGATAATTTTCACTAAAGTACAAATATCTACAGTTATATTCTGTATGTTTACAGAGTTCATTAGGAAGCAGTCTTATCCATCAGATTAATTCAAATTATTAACAAAAATTGTATATAGACACACACTGCATCTTAGAGAAGACAGGGAATTCTCAACTGCAAGTGGCTAATGTATTTACTCATCTTCCAGTTTTCACAATATGACTTCATTAAATACTTCAGTGCTCAAAGTCTAAGATAAATAGAAAAATTGTGAACAGACTTTTAAAATGTCATACAAGTAACATTTTTTTCAGCTAAATAATCAACACCAATTCTCCCATGAAATTAATCTGAAAATAAGAATAAACTAATAAACTGCAACCCATTATAAAAATCATATTGTATTAGAGAACAAAGGCTTCACCATAAATTTTTTTCTAAAAATTACTCAGTCATTATGTTACAAAATGTGTTAGCTGACAGCCTGATATATTCTATCCACTGAAATAATTCCACTTGAACTCTAATCATTCCAGAGCTGTCTTTACCTGTAGTGCTTCATACCAATTCAGCCATACATTGACCATAATTTTTTCTCTTTAATGTATCTACTTCAATAAAACTCAAATACATTATTATAGTTTTCTAGTCTCATCCATCTTGAAAAAATGGTCAGCACGCACTCTGAAGTATAAAATAAACAACTGTTTTCATAACATGTAAATGTCATTCAGTTCTACCACATAATAAAAAAAATACTGACACGTAATAGATAAAGAAACACTATTGATCACAGGTATGTTTAATTTTCATGAAAGGATGATGGCAATTTGTTTTTTATGCATGGTATAATCTAATTTCAATTAAAAGCTGACAATTTAAGGAGACTTATTCAACCTTAATTCTTCTGGAAGACAATGGGCTTTTTGTCAGGTACTAGCAGAACAAATTTGATAAGTCATTAATACTATCAATCAGACAGACACTCAAACTCGCACACCAATTAAAGTTTACAGCTAAGAAAAAACACCATGAATTCCTCAAACGAGCAGCCTTAACCATAAGCATACCGATTATTAAACAGTAACTCCTAATATTAAAAAGAGACATAACCCAGTAAGTAGGATGCAGTTTGTATTGTTTTAAGTCATTTGCTAGTTTGCCTTAAGGATACTTTATGCCATATTGGATACTACACACTTTCAGCATTATACAATAGTGAAGACTACAATAAATATATTTACACAAAACTCAGCAAACCAGCAACTGTAGTACAAAAATTTGCATTCTACACAAAGGTAGGAGTTAAGAAACTACAGCTTGTATGCTCAATATGACCTAATTGGCTTGATTTTTTTTTTATCACCATACTTTTATTGGTTAAAACTATGTGAGAGGTTAGCAGGTGGCCCAAAAGGCCTATTTGACATTTAACTAGAAAAAGGTCTCCCTATTCAAAACACAGTTACATGAGCTAGATTCTTCATCTACTTATGGAATTTAAATAAGGATTAGCCATTTGAAATGAAAGAACAACACATTTTTAATAATACTATTTTTTTGAAAAGTATGACAACTACCCCAAAATCCAGTGGGCTTCCAAGTACACACAAAGATGCTCTTACTTCCTTTAACTACTTCAGTTGTTGAACTGTTCCTGAAATATCAGCAATGATCATCCACCTCTTGAATGCTTAAAATAGAACACTGTGAATAAACACCACCATCCTTGATCTGAAATCCAAACTTCATTTCTCCTTTAGCTTGGAAGGGAATCCAGCAGTTCTTATGCTTCCAAATCTGTATGGCTCTTTGCTACACAACAGTTATTGCTGGAAGCTTCTAACTTGAACAAGAACCCAGAGAACCAATTTTCATACCCTCTCTGACACACGCACAGGCTATATCACAGGCTTGGAAGTAGTGTACACTCCACTACAATATTACCTTCCATGTATTTTCTTACCACAGCATTATTTGTTCCCTGTAGACAGGCAGCATCCCCAGAGAGTTTCCAGGTTTAGCAAGCCCCCAAGACAGCTCAAGCAACCCACTTTCAAGAAGAACATTGTTTAAACGGCGACCCTCAAGAACCCCTGCTTGAAATTTTCAACTGAAGCTCTTCGTATCGAAGCAGAGAGAAACTCTATCCACCTGGTCCCGCACCACCCGGCGGCAGAATGTTTCCAGCGGGTTTGGCATCAGCAAGAGCTCTTGCGGCCACACGGTTTCCACGAGGGCAAAACCGCCCAGCCGGGCGCCGGGCTCCCTGCGGCGGCCGAGCGCTCCCCCTCCCTCTCCCCGGCCTGGGCGGTCTTGCAGCTCCTGCGGCCGCCGGGCAGACCCCCTGCGGCGGTCGGGCCTCGGGCCCTCGGCTCCGCCTCGAGCACGTACCCGCTCCACCACGCACGGCAGGCGCTGGACTCGGCTCCTCGCCGAGCCCCGGGCCGAGCGGCGGGGGAGCACCACGGGCAAAGCAGGCGCCACCGCCAGGCCGCGACGCCGAGTGAGGGCCCCAGCCGGGAACACCGGCTGGAAGCAGCAGCGAGAGGGGACGAAGCCCGCGAAGCCTCAGCCCCCGCCGCGCTCCGAAGGGCCGTTAGCCGCCGCCGGCGCCAGCCAGCGCTCCCCCCCTTCCCCGCCGGGCGGCATGTGCGCGGGCGAGAGGCTCTCCTTCCCCCCACCTTAATCTTATTGAGCACCCCGCTGCTCTCCAGCGTCTGCACCAGCAGGTCCCGCAGCTCCGTGTCCTCCTCCGTCGCTGCGGCCGCCATCTTGTTTCTCCCTGACAACCGCCCAAACTGCGCTAGCGGTAGGACGAGCGCGGCAGATTCGCCTCCGCTACCGGCGGAGGCACCGGCCCGGCGGCGGACCCGAGGAAACGAGGCGGCTGCGGAGCCGGCGCCCACCCTCAGTACCGCTCCGAAAGGGGACGCGGAGAGACCGCGGCCACCCGGCGCCCCTGCCGCCCGCAGCGCCTGGAAACTGCGGCGGCGAATAAGCAGCGCGGCCGCCGGCGCCGGGCGGGAAGTTTAAAGCGGGGGGCGGCGCTAACGGCTGAACCGCGCGGCCGATCGCCTTCGGCGGCGGCGCCGCAAACAGCTCCCCCCCCCCAAAAAAAACCTGCCCCTCAGCTCCGCCCGCCCTCTCCCGCACCCGGTCTGCGTTCGTGCTCTCTCACCCTAAAGCGGGGGGCACTGAAATAGGTTTAAGGAGCGAACAACCCTCCCCGGAGCCGGGCTCGCTCCAAGGCAGACGCAGTCCCTGGTCTCGGGGGGGGCGAGGTCTCCGCCGCTGCTCTGCCCTGCACAGGGGCACCCGGCGTCGAAGAGTGGTAAAAGGGGTTCTAGAGTCCTAGTTTCGTAATAAGCGTGTTCCTTCCGTTAAAAGCGTTGGGCGGTGTCGTAGCTGGGCGAGGCTTCCAGGTTATTGTGCCTTTAAAAAAAAAGGTACTAAGCTTTGGGAGTTGTAATGCTTAATTCGCAGCACTACGTGTTGCCCTTCAGGCCTTTTTTTTCCACGCTGAGCTTGCCGTGATTTTTCTTGAAGAGTACTCAAATACATGATAAAGAATTTCAGAAGCTACGAATATTTCAACGTGAGGGTGGAGCAAGAGGTTGCCTGAAGTTATTTTCGAAAGCGGGCGGTAGGTGGCACCGGTTCTTCAGTGATGCCCCAAAGGCTCGGCCAAGCCTGGGAGGGCGGGGGTCGTCCGCACCGCCCCGCTCCGACCGAAGCCACGGGAGGTGCTGCGGGACGGACGCCCGCGACCCTTCCTGCAGCCGCTCAGAGAACGTACCGCTGCGTTTGGGAGTCCTGAAGTTTGGAAACATTAGCAGTCTTTCACTTCGGTACAAGTCCCTGCTAAAATCAACCCGCAACGCCGCACTTCTTGAGCAAGACGCTAATGGTTTCCACCTAATTTTTCAAAACCCTATCAGAAAGAAATCATAAATGCAGAAGCAGAATGTCTGGTATTGCAGCTACCATTTTTATTTGTCCACTAAATGTCCGAACCCCATGGAAAGACAAAACCCGCTTGACAAGATACTTGATGGAGACTGCAAAGCAAAGGAAAATAAAAATCAGTAGACTTAGAAGATAGTTTATAATTTGTAAAATTCATTTCAGCATTTCAGTAACAGTGGCTTCCTGCTCTCAAACAGATGTAGAATATTTCAAATCCAGTCTGCAGATAACCCTTTGTGAGCTCTGCAAAATACCAGAATATTACTTAGCTAAATATTCAACACCTAGAGGGCAGCAAAGCATTCTAATAGTCCGACTTCCTACCCGGCACACAATTTACCATCTCAAACTGTCTCGTGTTTGAAGGAAATGTTGCCATTATGAATGTATGTAATTCCCAAGTCTACCTTTATGGAAATCACAGAAACTCATTGTAAAAGATAAACCAAAATTATTTTTACTGTTTGTACAGCAATGTAAATGTGACTAATGTTACCATGGAAAGAAAAAAAAGTCTTTTTTCATGGGAAACCCAGTATAGCTTTTAAAAGATTCTGTAAAATTAACACTGCATTATTAAAAAAGAAAAAATGTTGTGGTGGCATTGCTACAGGCTCTTAACACAATTTAAATCAAATTTAAGCTTTCAAAGTCATGCATGGACCAAGTCTATTGACTTAAAATTAGGACACGGGAATATATATACATTCCAAAATTTGTGCATCTGCTCAGAGTACTGTAAATGTCTTATTAACACACAGTTAAGAATAAAGTCTAGCTAGATTTGTTTGTTCTATCTGTTCAATGGGAATAATCGAAGCAAAATAACGCATTGTGTCAGGGAGACAAAATTTGAAACTCTCTATCTTGCCTCTTAAATCCCAATCTCAATGTAAACTGCTGGAAGCTAGAAAAATGTATTCTTCTGAAGTGTTTAATATAAAATCTTTAAAGATGAATCATGCCAACCTCATTTTGTTTTGTTGGGGTTTTTTTCCGGGCAACACATTTCAGCATATAAACATACAAGGATCTAAGATACAACTACATTTGTTCAGAAATTTTTGAGGAAAATATTATTTTCATGAAAAATTTAAAAGAAAATTTTCAAATGTTCTGACATTTCCTCAGTTTTCCACCAATTCCTAATCATAGCATCATGAGTGTTAATAGGGAGCGAACAGGAGAAATAAGTCAATACTGAAATCAAAGATCATAGTAATTTTAATGAGAAATTCCCCAAATGAGGTCTATTATTTTTCACTACAATGCTTCTCAGATTTAGGAGACCAACCTGTTCTCACAATTAATTATATATAGTATTAAAAATCCAATTTAACTCTAAGCTGGTGATTGAGGCTCTAGTTCAGGAAAGCACTTCCGTACTTTTTTAGTTTTATCCCAGTCAGTTCAGAAGAGTATTCTAAACTGGTTGGTATGTGCTTGTGTCCTAGGATTTGAATGTGTGTGAATCTGTGGAGCCACATCCCCATAATGCAGGACACAGTTATGGGTCAGGTACTGAGTTTCAAACTGGACAGCCAGCCTGTTGACTGGGGGAATGGCTGTAACAGATCTTGTATCTGAGTGAGGATGTTGTCACACTTCAGGAAAAGCCAAAGGTCCCAACAGCTTCCGTGGCTTCTATGCAGATATTCATACATATTAATTTCTTGTCCTTTCATTATGACTTCAGTGGTAAATTCTTTCTGTCTTACTCCTAATGAACAGTCTCTTATGTTGTGCATAATTCCACCAAACTCAGTGGAGGCTACCAGTGGCATAAAGTACAGCTCAAACTGACCGAAGTGCCTAAATCTTTCTTTTAACACAACCAAGTGTCAGAACATAGAAGAAATACTAAATTCCAGGCAGTAATTACTAAATGAAGTCTTGGCACCACTTTACATCTTATAAACCTGGATATTTACACATGCTTGTCAACAATCCCCAATATTCTGAGCTGTATTAAGATGGCCTGCCTATCTGCCAACTATTGGTGAAAGATGCATGTATTTTTGTTTCACAAATGATTATTTGAGAAAGCAGTCTTATTATGATTGGTTTTACTCTTCAAACAGGTTGCAACAACAGCTGTTCACATTACTGAAGTAATGAACTTTAAGAGCAGAACATTTTCTAATCTTAACATAAAAAGGTTGAAAACACTGAAAGTAGAACTTGGCTTTCTCATTTTAGGTATCAGCATCTGCATCTGACACAACATTTGATTTAAAATTATTGTTTTATTAACAATTTTCTTGTTTCCAGAACATAGGTAAATATTAAATGGTAAGTCTTAAGGAGATAATTATCCAACATAGCTCTCCATTGTCTATCTTTCTCATGTTCCTCAAAAACATTCTCTTTAATAATAGCCTCCATCAACATGCACTATTTTGTAATGATATCGTGACATAGAAATATGGCTTCCTTGTCCTAATAGCTTAAGAGCGTACATGATTTTTTAGTAGCTTTGGATCTCTCTTTAAAACCACCTTAATGGGAAACTTGTCTTTGGGCTTAGTTTTCACAAAGTGTCAAGTGTTAAGTTGGCAGCCTCAGAGTGTAAATCCCTATAGCACCTCAAAACAGGACTAAAAGTGGAGCACAAGACCTTGCAAGCTAGACTGTATGTGTAGTACAGCCCACTCGTTTCATCCCTAGTCTGCAAAGATAAAATCCAAGACTGAGAGAATTAACTCAGTGTCCATGTCTACTGACTCCTCACGGGCAGTGACAAAGACTTCAGTGCCAGATGGAGCAGTGATGCCCTCAGCAGCAGGAGGAGGAGGAGCAGGACTGAGTACAAAGATCTGGAGAGCTTCACTATTTTTAACTCATCAGAAAAATTTCTGAAACTTCTGATACCTCAGACACTGTCAGAGACAACAGCAGATGGATCACTTGTTCCACACAGCACGACATTTTCATGTTTCCACAGAAAGGTGGGCAAAGAGATTAGTTTTGCCTCATCCTCCTTCTTACTGTGTAAACATAACCAAAAAAATCTTGCCAGTGAATAATACTGTAACTTTGAACAAAGACCTTATTACACAGACTGTAATTAATCTGTTCAAAACAAATGTTGTTTTGCTTGTGGAAGTAGATCTGCCCACATTATTTCTCAAGTATGTTAAAGGAGGATGGCTGTGACATAACCCCCCTGCTTCAAAACTATACAGTAGTAATTAATAACCATGCTTTGTATTTATGATTCACGCATCAGCAGAGAGAGAGGCGTTGGAATCTGTTTCACAGTTTACCGTAGCGCTGAGAAAACGTGAACCAAGTCCTGCCTGGGATACTTGTGGCTCATCCCTCCGGGTTCCTTCCTCCTCTGAAGCTTCCTATCGTTTCCAAACACGACTGCTACCATTTCAAACTTCCCTCGTCATTCTGAAGTTCACCACAGACGCCTGTGTCAGCATTCCCCTCTTCCCCTAACTGGGCGAGCTTTGGTCAGGTCTCCCATCTGCTGTCTGAGTAGGGGACTTAAAAATACGGAGCGTTCTTATTGCACTGCTGAAGACCTGTGTGCCGCACAAGTTTTCAGGAGGAAAGCCAAATAATTAAAACCTAGAATATGCTAAAGAAGAACAACCAAAACCTCAGGATGAGCAAAAACCATGCCTAGAAATGGTTTCCCTCCGCGGCCACCCGATTCTTCTGCCTTGCCCGCGCACACCCGGGCCCGAGCCCGGGCCCGCTCCCCGGGTCGCCCGACTCCAGCGGCGCCCGGCCGCAGGGAAGCCGAGGAGCGCCATCGCCCCCTCAAGCCCGCCGGGGCAGGGGCTCTGCGGCGGCTGCGAGGCTTCGGGCAGGCCGCGGGA
>NW_010973123.1:353173-406384 GCF_000737465.1 Haliaeetus leucocephalus
CCCGCGGGGCAGTGGGAGGCGGCCCCGTCCGTCCGTCCGTCCGTCCGTCCCTCCCTCCTTCCCGCCCGCAGTCCTCCTCCCAGGCGGGGGCTGTGCGAGGTCAGCCCTGCCGGGAGCCCCGTCCGTCCGCCGTGACTTGGGCCCGGGCCGCGGGAGAGCTCCTGAGGGGCCGGGCGGGAGGAGCAGGCGGAAGGTAACGCGGGCCGGCGGGTCCCGGGCAGGGCCAAGCAGCGGGGTGCTGAGGTGAGGTGCCGGGTCTGAGGCAGCGGAGGTCAGGTCCGAAAGCCTCCCCGCTCCGGCGTCCCTGCTGCTCCCGCTCCCCGCCTCTTGGCCCGCGTGTGGCCGCGCTGCGATGGCAGCAGGAGGCAGGGAGCGCTCGGCCTGCCCGAGGTAGTCCTGTGAGGCTTTTTTGCCCGTTGCCTCCCGTGAGATTACTGACGAGGTTAGGTGGCATTTGCAGGACTGGTAAGGGCTCAAACCGTATCAGGTTTCGTTTCTTATGCCTTAAGTTTCCCGTGAAGCAAATCGAAAGTCAGCCAAAGAAATTGCAGCATTTCCCAGAGTTGGGAAAACTCTGTTTGCATAGTTCTCCTTTGTACGCTTGTCAGCTTTGGCATCCTTCTGTCGCAGGTGTTCTCTGCTCTGCTGCATTCTTTGCGATTTATAAAAAATACCTTTGTAATAAAATGTGATGATTTGTTTATCTGCAGCAAGCGCTTTATGGTGTCAGGAAGTTAAATCTTACAACACGGGGCTAAAAGTAGAGCCGTGCGTTAGTTTCTGTGTAAGGAAAGCAAGGTGCCGCCTTGCTCAAGACTTCCCCAGGAAGGGCCAGGCGCAGCACCAAGCTCCTGCCGGCCTCTCCCGAAAGCCACTGCTGCACAAGTTCTGCTTTGAATTGTACTTTGTGAGAGAAGTAGTGAGAAAGTTCTGCTAAAAAGCTTGCTGTGTCAGTGCCGAAGAAGCAGTTTTTATTAAAATTGGATGTGCTTCAAACATCTTAGTTGTTAATACAGTTTTAATTTGGATGTGCATTTCCTCAAATGTGCATCATTTGGGTGCTTTTCAGGTGAGATTGACGCCCTGGTCGCCTCCCGCCATCAATGTCACAGATGAATAAAAGGTCAGTTTGAGTAAATCACTCAGTCTGTCATGATAGCTGCAATATTGTATTCCAAGCTGAAACCTTAGAGAGAGTTTATGTATTGTTTATCAGTGGAAAAAATGTAATTTGTTATTTAAAAGTTACAGATCGGAGGCTTTCAGGTCTGGTCGCTGTCTCTGTCGTCCCTGTGTTCTGGTTCCAGGGTACAGACCAATATGCAGAATAAATCAGTACATTCCACTGTTCTGATAGCAGCGGTTTTTGAAGCCCCCCCGCTCTGTTTCTGGTCATTATTTGGTCAAATGTAAGAGTCCAATGAGAAAGGAAGATAATTGCCTTTATGCTTTTTTACAGCTTAGTCACTGGAAAATAATGTTTCTTTGTGCCTGCCATCTTAAGTCATACCAGTTTGCAGAAGAAATGCCATAAGGGTTGCTGGCTTATTTTGTTTCCATAATCTGCTTCCTTAAGAAGTTTTTTCCGCACCTTGTATAGTGCAGCCTTTTTTGGTGATGGTGTGTAACATTATTGTCTTTTAACTGGTACTTTCTGCTCTCTGAAGAAGTGTGCTTTTTATAGGTAGGGCAGAATCTTACATGAGGACTCCTTACATCTCTCAGTGTTTTATCATGGGTAGATAGTTTATCATGCAGAAAAATAAACTCTTGCTTGGTTGGTTATGATTTGAAAATAACAGTAGATGAAAGCGTAAACAGGTCTATAAGGTCTGAATCTCGCATCATTAATTGCTACTGCTCAAGTGATGAGTGAGACTTGAAATCACTTTAAATGTCTTTAAAGTCTTGGGGAAATTGCATACCCTGCAGTTAATTACTTAATTACTAAATTAAGTTAATTACTTGTGATTTTTTGGCACATTATGTGAATATATCAATTTCTTTAATACAAGGTATACATCTTGCTTTAGCTAGCTCTTGATAAAGATCAGTTCTACATTGTTGACTGTTTTGTATACAAGTAGCACACTCCAAATTATTTGAATCTTTTTTTGCTCATCTTGCCTGGTGAGTGAAAATCCGTCAGGCGTTTCTTAAGAAACTAGATCAGAAAATTAACAGTTGCCAACTAATATTTATCTAGTAATATCTTCTATTAGGCCAAGCCGTTTACCTTGATAATACACCAATTACAAATTAGAGACATTAACATATGAAATAGATTAGTATCTTAAAGGGTGTAGTTTCTTCACAATTTAGCAAAGCCTAGTGATAAATCTAGCTGGTTAACTGTTACAGTTGTTGCCTAAGCCCTTGGACAGTTTTGAAATCTCGACACATTTTGCAAGCTGGGAGGCTGCCTCTTCCGTACATCAGAACTGTGGGGTAGCGCTTTGGGGGTGGGCTGCAGGCTGGTTCCAGGGCCGCACCATAATGGTGGGAAAATGGACTCTTGTTTATAATGAGCTGTGGATCAGAATTACACTGAATTTCCTAATGTTAGCCTTAATGGCTGAATCGGCAATGTCTTTACTGGTGTCAAAACAAGCTTTATTTGATTGTTATAAGAAAGGATTAGTTTTAAAACCTTCATAGAAAAAAGGATATGACTTGTGTAGTGAGCGATCTTAGAAGGCGCACATAGGTTACATGTAGTATTTTGTAGTGCTTTTTTTAGGGTTCTCAAAATGAGAAAGTGGAGAAGTAGGTTTGGTGAGGCGTTAATAATTGCATGTAAATACATGCATGTACATCTATTTCTGGCATCTAGGAGGTAGCATCTGAAATGCTGTGAAATGACTGGCGGATACAGGAGGCAGCTGGGGTTTTTTGACCTGTGCCAAGTGAAAGTCCTTCTGTTGGTGAAAGTTAAGTTGATTTGGGGTTTTTTTTTTTTTTCTGCCCTCATTTCCATGGTTCATGAGGTAGTAGGCAGATTGTGCCTGGTTTCACAGAGGCTGTCTCAAGTTTATAACAAGAACAGCAATTTTTTTAACATCAGTATAGTAGTTGACTGGCATTTAGAGAGAATTTCATCCTTGGACATCATACTTCACTTCCACTGAGTTTCTAATATCAGCCTTGGTCAATCCAACATGAATATTCAATGTTAAGTTCAAAGTTTCTTTAATGAATCACTTGGGGCATTTCAGCTGACCGCAAGTAGAGTCTTACATAAAGTCAGGTTGCATAGATTTATGTATCTCTATTGGAAAGTGGGTCTGTTGGGACTGTATGCAAATAAAGAAAAAAAAAAAAAAGGAAACCGTGATCTCATCCTTGATGCCATTAGTTTATGAAAATTAGCATACAACCTGTGGAATCAGACACAGCCTTGAAAGAGATCCTCATTTTAGCCATGGTTGTAAATCTAGTCTAGAGTTGATATTACTTGCTGTTTCTGAGATAGTTGTGTTTTTCTGCATTTTAACGCTTGCAATTTAGTGCATTGGATAAGTAACAGATTTCTTCTTTTAACACCTTTTTACAGCTATTTGATTAACAAAATGAAGCCTGCAAAGCTGCACTATTGGATTCTGGGTTGGTTTTCTATGGCATTATGTTGTTGGTGTGCTTCAGGTAAATTCACTCAAAGGTAAGTTATGCTTTAAAAAGAAATCTCTGACAGTTACTCCTTAAGTGCAGAGCAGAATAGTTTAGCTTCTGATGAGTGTAAATTTCATTATTCCCTTAGGTGACTGGTAAAATGAGGCATCTGCATTAACTGGAGGAGTGGGGGGTCCTGCCTGAGAAAAGCTTTACATTTATTAATGTGTCAGCATGAAAAAAGAGGGAAACTTAAATTACATTCGTTGCACTTTAAAAACTTTGCAATCTTGCTTTAAATGAATCATTTAGACTTGTGATGTAGTAATGACATGAATCAGAAGTAAGTTTGGGTCCTATAACAAAAAAATGGAATCATCTCTATGGCAACTGTTACACTGTATACTTTTTTTAATATCTTTTTTTTTCTTGCTATTTTCTCAGTTCCAATAATTTTAAATTCCTTTTCATACAGCATCCTAACTGGGGCTGTATCAGTGCCATGCAGTCTTTTGGTGGTTGTTGCACTTGGCAAAATCTGGGCTTGAATATGAATTGGCCATGGGGGAGCCCACACCCCATATCACACCCTTCTGTGGTAAAAGCTCAAATTCCTATTGCATTATATTAGGAAATAAACTTTTCTCCTTCCTTTCAGTGTTTTGGCAAGAGAATGGTTAAGGGTGCTCAGTTCAGTGCTGAACTTCATATAATGGCTGCATTGCAGCTGGTTGGTAGCTTAGACACTATACTGGGGTTTCTTGAATCCCCAGGACTTGGGCTATGGCTTGGCCATCTTGGCAGCAGAGGCAGCTCTAGACGTAGGTACAGTGCTGAACTGCACAGAGCAGGATAACTGGGGTCAAAAAAAGGGTAGATATCCTTGAAGCTGGATAGATACGGAAAATGGCTTTCCTTGGATTCCAGTTCTGAGCTTAAGTTTCTAAAACTTGTTCTATTTAATAAACAAAATTTTCTGACCTATCATTAGCCAAAAGGTGTGTTCTAGGAGAAATTGTTTTGGCATGATTGTCGTTACAGAAGTTCAGCTGCTACTTCAAATACAGATGAAAGATGCTACTTTTCTAAGCAAGGATTTTTTCAAAGCAAGGAAACTAACAGCTCTACAGTATTAGGGAATTCTTCTATTCAGGTTTCCACAGCAGCAGTAAAGATCAGTTAGAAGTGTTCATAGTTTTCATTGTGGCTATGCTTGATTTGTTCCAGAGCTATTCTGCTAAATTATTTAAAAACCACAGATACATATGAATGCTTAAGATAATATGTGGTCATTGCATATTAGCAAAACTAGAGGGGAAAAACTGAGAAGTGATCTAACACGGGAGTATCCCTACTTCCTCGGGTTGAGAAAGATTAGCTTTCTCATATATTTTTTTTTTATATAACCTCTGGCAAGCACTAATGAAGGACATGTGGCTATTAGCTTCCAGAGAATAACATTTGTTTTGACAGTACTGCACATAGTGCTGTCAGTTTGAACAATTTACAGTTCTGTTTTTGTTGATTAGGTTTTCCCACTTGCTGTTCTATTTAATCACTTAGTGTGGCCGAATGTATCTGCTGTAGTGTCTGAAGCAACAGGTTTTTTATCTACTTCTAGTTTATCCAGAATAGGTCTGCTTCAAAATGTAGTGTTTAAGTTAGATGTCTGTAAAATAATAAAGTTAGCATTTTTGAGATTTATGGTTGTGGTAGGTTGACCCTGGCTGGACATCAGGTGCCCACCAAAGCCACTCTATCGCTGCCCCTCCTCGACTGGACAGGGGAGAGAAAATATAACAAAAGGCTCGTGGGCAGAGATAAGGACAGGGAGAGATCATACACCAGTTACCATCACCAGCAAAACTGAGTTGACTTGGGGAAATTAGTTTAATTTATTACCAATCAAATCAGAGTAGGATAATGAGAAATAAAACCAAATCTTAAAAACACCTTTCCCCACCTCTCCCTTCTCAGGCTCAACTTCACTCCTGATTTTCTCTACCTCCTCCCCGCCAGCAGTGCAGGGGGATGGGGAATGGGGGTTGGGGTCAGTTCATCACACCTTGTCTCTGCTGCTCCCTCCTCTTCAGGGGCGGGACTCCTCACTCATCCCCTCCTCCAGCGTGGGGTCCCTCCCATGGGAGACAGTCCTCCATGAACTTCTCCAACATGAATCCTTCCCCTGGGCTGCAGTTCTTCATGAACTGCTCTAGTGTGGGTCCCTTCCATGGGCTGCAGTCCTTCAGGCACAGACTGCTCCAGCGTGGGTCTCCTGCGAGGTCACAAGTCCTGCCAGAAAACCTGCTCCAGCATGGGCTCCTCTCTCCATGGGGCCACACGTTCTGCCAGGAGCCTGCTCCAGCGCGGGCTTCCCATGGGGTCACAGCTTCCTTTGGGCACCCACCTGCTCTGGCTTGGGGTCCTCCCCAGGCTGCAGGTGGAGATCTGCTCCACCGTGGAGCTCCCTGGGCTGCAGGGGGACAGCCTGCCTCACCGTGGTCTTCCCCACGGGCTGCAGGGGAAACTCTGCTCTGGTGCCTGGAGCATCTCCTCCCCCTCCTTCTGCACTGACCTTGGTGTCTGCAGGGTTGTTTCTCTCACATGTTCTCACTCCTCTCTCTGGCTGCAGTTTCTGTTGAGCAGCAACTTTTTTCCCCTCCTTAAATACGTTCTCCCAGAGGCACTACCACCGTTGCTGATGGGATCGGACTTGGCCAGTGGCAGGTCTGTCTTGGAGCCAGCTGGCATTGGCTCTGTCAGACATAGGAGAAGCTTCTAGCACCTTCTCACAGAAGCCACCTCTGTAGCCCCCTGGCTACCAAAACCTTGCCATGCAAACCCAATATAATTTTTTTTTACGTTTCTTTTTATTCTGATTTTTTTTTTAATATAAATGTTGGCGACACTTGCAAAATCAAATTGCATCTCCTGCAGTGTCAACTACATTGCTTGTGGTTGTTTGTAGTCTTTCTTTTTTAAAAGAGTAGTTACAGTTCCAAGAATGTGGTATACTTTCTTTTTAGCTAATATACCCATCAAGAAGAATTAGAAGATTGTTAACATCCTAAATAATCTTTTTTTTTTAAATTATTGTTGTAAAAGCTTGCCAGTAAGCACTTTCATCAATATAAAACAGAAAATATGTTTCTTCCATATTTAAGTAGTGGAAAGCATATGGAGATAGAATGCCAGGAGTTGAATTTGTTTAACAATGTGGAGGGTGTTAGCACGTTTCTAAATATGTTGTTTCTGTGTGATTTGTTAGTTTGGTCCTGCTGTGTTTGGAGTTCTCAAATATTACAATAGAACCTGTAGACAAAAAACAGCTCTATAATCAATGTATTATACTAGTAAGCATCTTGTTGCTGGCTGAAGGTGTTGGTCTTTTTAAAATGCTTGAGGAAAAATAGATTTGTCTATCTTTCTCCAGTGAAAGCCACCCTCATACCTGGAAGAAGCTGTATCTTGCTCATCATTGGCCAGTGACTGTATGTAAGGTGAGATTTTTGTGTTTTGTTCTCTTTTATCCTGACAAATGTAGCCTCAGACAATAAAAGTTTGAAAACAGAATGAACAAAGCCCATCAAGCATTTAATCTTGCTTATGCCCTTATATCTTTGTAAAGGCTTTCACTGACCTTGGTGCAACTTTTGCTACTTGACCTGCACTCCAAAGTAGCAGTAAACGACAGGATTGTGATATGTTGCAGATGTAATAGTCAGTGTAGGACGTGCTGTACTCTAAGCCTTAATTGCTTGTTACATATTTTTTGATGTCTTGTTAGTTGTAATCATAAGCCTAGACTTTCACCAGACTCTGTAAGGAGACTTGCCTGCCTTGTCTAACTGAAGACAGATAGCAGATTAGTACTTGAACTGTCTGCTGCACAACAAGTATTAGCTTTGTAATGTTGGCTCCAGTGTTTTAGTGATAAGTCATCAAATATGGATTCAGTCAGGAAAAAGAGGACTATAAAGCTTTTATGGCAGGTGTCTCTGAGCATTTCTGTACTTGAGGGGTGGGAACCAAAAATAAACCCAACCTTCCAACATATGCCTGTCAAAAGCACCACTAAGAGGTGTACTACTTATGTCCCTTTTGCTATTAAATACCTACTACCATCTTAGAAGTAGAACATTTTTCATATGTTGGAAATACTCAAAGACTTCTTCTCATACAGCTAAGCTAAAAATGTGCTATACTTTTCGAAAGTGTGATCAGATTAAGTGGCGCAAGGATGAAGAACCCTGTAGACAATAGAGAAGCTTCAGTTTCAGGCAGATGTTTCTGGAGCCAAAAAGGTCCGGATCTTGGAGACTTAGGTTTATTTATTACAATATCGGAGTCTTATGGTTTTTTGTGCTTTAGGTACTTTTTTCATTTCTCATTCCCATTTCTGGAAATATGTACAAAAGCAGTAGCAGCAAAAGTCACATACTGCCTAAATTTCTGAGGAAAAGTAGATGTAGTTTAGTTAAGTGTGGAGGGGAAGTATCAATAACAAAAGTAAGATGTGCATGACTGAGACCAAGGAGTGGCCACTGTTCTGTTTTTTGTTTGTTTGCCTGTTTTGGGGGTGGGAATAAGGGTGGATTTGATGCAGTTTGTGTCTGATTTTCTGTTGAGTAAACATCACAGTTACTGACTTCAGAGGTGTTGGTGTTCAGGGGTTTCTAGTGCCTGGCATGAGTGGGCATTCAGAGTCAGTAGCAGTGCAAGCCCTTGCTTACATGAATGACGTGCAAGCAATTAAAAAAATAAAAAAAAACAAACAAAAAAAACCCACAGACCAAACAAACAAAAAACCCCTACCAACCAGTTTTCCCACTGTGTATTCATGCTGGCTTCTACTCTTCATTCCAGGGTAGTGCCATTGGTAAATTGACAGATAACCTTTATAACCTTCCAGTGAAATTGTAATGAATAATTGAAGATATTAAGCATCAGAAAACGTAGGCTTTCTTACACTTTATTGATTCCTTATGATCTTCTGTAGTAAGAGGTGGACAGAAGCATTCCAAAGAGTGAAGAAAAAGTGAAATTAAAATCATATAAAGTGCCTTTTTGCCCAGTTTCACATCACTGTGTCATATAAAGAAACAGAATCTCAACTGTACTCCTGTAACAGCTTTCTTTTTACTAATGTTAACATAAGAGGAGTTCCCAAATTCAGCTGTGGCCTTTTTTTTAAGTACGTAGATTCCTCTCATGTTCAGTGTATTTATATATGATTGTGATGTTATTTCAGGGAGGAAATATTTTTAATATCATTCTTCAGCTTAGAACTGTTGACATGATATTGAAAGGAAAAATAACTAGGCGAAGGAAACTACAGAACTCATTATATCATTTATGTAAAAAACCTTTGAGACACTAGTTTGTGCAAGTACTTACTAGTTTATGCTTCCTATATAAAGGAACCTGATTATTGAATACTTTGCTACATACTGTGTTCTTGATAGGTGTGTGGATGACCTACATCTTAATTCCTGCCTGTTTTGCATATCTGTATTCAAAAAGTTTTTCAGGCTTTTGAAGGCCTAAAAGGCCTGTTTTAAAATTTAGTGGGCACGGTTCAGCATGCCAGAAATTTGACAATACACATCTCCCAGCTCTTCCTGTGCTTTGAACTGTATGTGTTCATCTGGTGCTTTTTAATACTGAGTGTGATCAGCACAGTTAAACTGGAAAGTAAGTGTTTTGTAATCGTATCTTCTAAACTAACCTATTAAAATAAAATAGTGAGTATCATGGAAGTAATAATCACAGGGTTTAACTACTGACTGCTGCAGTGAAAGGGTGAAGGAGGAAGAGATGTTCTTCCTTATCATGTGATTAGAAATTCTAGTACCATATAATTGACCTAAAGTGACTATGTCTTCTACAAAGATACCAAAGCGAAATTCACAGACCTCAAGTGATTATGAATTTAACGTTCCCTTAATAAATGGTGCCTGTGGTGCAATTTATTGAACTTCATGTGGCTATTTCATGTCACTTAAACTTTCTGGTCACAAATTAATATGAATCCTGTTAGATGGAAATAGGAGCAACTCAAGGGCAAGAAGAGGGACTTTCCCCCTCCCTTTTTATGGAGTTGTGCTTTAATTCAAGAATTTAAGAAGAGAAATATTATTGCAGCTTTTGCATCTTGGAGATTGCAAAAGAGACAATCTTATGTGGGTGTTTCCTTGTGAAATGGGGAAAATCTGGTGCAAGTTTGTAGGCTATTCAGTTCCTCCTCTGTTGAGAATAGGAAGGATAATAAAGAAATGGGTACTAAACCCTGCTGTCATCTGCCTTTTACTGCACATATGTGCTGATCAAATGGAAGAATTAAAGGAAAGATGACAGAATAGGCTGGTTAACAGAACAGTCTGAATTCAGGTTTGAAAGTAGTGTTAAGTAGCAGATGAAATTATTTTTTTTATGTATGAGATAAAAGGTTTTCCTAATTTCAGGCTTTGGCAGTAATTTTACAGCAAAGGCTTAAAGGAAGAATAGAAACTATTTTTTTCTTTTTTTTTTTTTGGTAAAAATAGAAGTAGTCATGTAATATAGAAAGAATTAAAGTGACTAAAGTGAGGGCAGTACACTGTTGTGATCTAGCATTAGATCAAAAAGTTCCTTAGATGAAGGGAGGCCTTTATTTCTTTGTTTATATATTAAGCCAGGTGTCTCCAAGAGAGTCCAGCTCTTGACATGTGCTATTTTGGAACAAAAGAAAGTTTTTTCCTAAATGCCAGTGTAACTCATAAGATAACTCTTAATCTATGCCTCGAACTGTTCTGTGAATAAGTCTGGTTTATATGGGTTTTGTGCGTCTCTTATCTTCTGTAAGGATAAACACATGAAAGGTTTTAGCTTATCAGCTCGTGATAGAGAGGTGTTCATCAAGAAGTAAATTTGTTTTATTTCCCTACTCCCAGATTTTTTCAGCAACCTTATAAATCTGGTTTATTCATTGATTGGTTTTACCCCAGGGGCTGGGGGGCAAGAGGAAGGGGAATAATTACACACTGTTTGGGGGAGAGAAATTGAAGAGATGAACTCTCTCCACAGTTTCAAAAGCAAGGATTTTTCATAGCAGTTGTGATGTTTCAACACAAAATAACACTTAAAATTGATCTTAATTAAACAGGGAGATTGAAAGGGAAAGCAGGATTAAGTATTTCACTTCCCAGAAGCTGACTTTTTATTTAAGCTTGGGGTATCTGTATGTGATTCAGTAGCACTACCCGCCCCTGTGTACAAGCTGCTATATCACAGGATTTGTAATTTGGGCAAATCTACAGGTAAGACTTCTGTGACAGTTTGATGGTGTTTCACTTTTTGGCATTTTGGAGGTGAAAGGAGCTTCCGTGCTTCTGGAACCTGCTGTTTGTCCAATGTCTTGCTATTACAAATAGGCAAATCTCTCTGCTGCAGCGTTGCCTCTCAGCATGGTGGGTGCTGGAAAGGCTCACTGGCACTTCTCTCAGTGTTAGAGAACGCGTAGGGTTAATTTGGATTGGTGTCATTATCAGATTGCTTTAAAACAGGAGAAAACAATGTTTCTTTTTCAAATTAATCTAGCTATAGAAGGCTTTCTGGGGTCCAATGGGCCTACTTGAAAATACACATTTGTAACTCTGTTTCAAGTCAACCGTTGCTTGAGGTTGGATTAATCCTTCAGCAATCAGTATATGATAAACAGGAAGGCTGCCAAGAAGTGTTTTTGCAGAAGCAGCAGGGTGTCCTAGTTTCAGCCCAGCCAGCATCAAAGCACCAGGAAGCCGCTTGTTCACTCCTCCCCCCCCTGGTGGGATGGGGAGGAGAAAGTGGAAAAGCTCAAGGGTCGAGACAAGGACAAGGAGGGATCACTCACCACTTATGGTCACGGGCAAAAGACAGGCTCAACCTGGGGAAAAAAAACAAAATCAATTTAACTTGTTACCAATCAAATCAGAGCAGGATAATGAGAAGTAAAACCAAATATCAAAACACCGTCCCCCCACTCCTCCCTTCTCAGCTCAACCCCACTCCCGATTTCTCCACCTCCTGCCCCCCAGCAGGGCCAGCAGCGGGTCCGACTTGGAGCCGGGGAAGCTTCCAGCAGCTTCTCACAGGAGCCGGCCCTGCGGCCCCTGCCCTGCTACCAAAACCCCACCACACAAATCCAAACCACAGGGGTACCCATCTTCTCAGACTAGTGTTTGCTCATTTTATGATATTGATTTAAAATTAACATTGGAAAAATGCTATGGCTAGAATTAAAAAGGAGAATGAATGAAGCTGGCCAAAGCATGCAAATTGTGAACTAATGCATTGTAGGTGGCATTGACCTCGCAGTTCTGCCAGCACACAGTGTAACACCAAGAGCCTGATGAAATGTGTAGGAGAAACTGCTAATACGGTTAGTGCCATGATAGGGGAGAACTGATTCCAAATTTAAAATACTCCAGGCTTTCCTTTAGCATGTCTGAGAACTGCAGTTAAAGATTGGATGAGGAGCACAATTGCACTGTTCTTGTTACCACCCTCGGTTGAGCGAGCTGGTTAGCTGTCAGGTTGTTTTTCAGGGAATGATGCATTAGCTGCTGGCTATTAATTTGCTGTACTTTGGGCTAGATAGCTGAACTCTTTTCAGCTCCACAAAGCTTGTGTCATGACAGGAGCAATATTGTTTAGGCGTTTGCAGTGTCTGTTTGTTGAAAATATTCCTTTCAGGAAAAAAAGTTGTGGCTGGGTTTAATTGCTTCTATTATTGGTGGCAAGAGAGCAGAGAAAGGAAATGGGCATGGAACAAGAAAGTTTTGCATAGCTTGCAGTTTTGCTGCCACTGGCCTGTGGCGTGTGGAAGGCAATTAGTGAGATTACAGGCCTCTCTCTGCTCTTCTCTACACTTTGCTCTTGCATCATGTAAAAGGCATTGTGGCATAATTAAGACGGGATGCAGACCCAAAAAGGAAAGCTATTATTATGAGGAAAAAAAGTCTGAGAAGGTTGTTATTTAGTGGTGAAAAGTGTTTAATAAAGAGCCATAATTACTAAGCAGAATGGTCAGGGAAAATACAGTAATGGTATTCTGTGATGTGTGAACATGGATTTTGTTTTGTTTTGTTCAGTAATACGTACTCTGCTCTAAACAATAATTAATGTGTAGGCTATTTCTCCTGCATTATCAAAAATTTTGAATGGGGCATTTTTTTTGTAGTAATGTATATAGTCTTTCCTCTTCTCTCTATTCCCTTGTCCCTCAAGTCAAAATATTTAAAAAATACATTCTAACCATTTTACTTGGAATAAGCAACCTATTTCATCTCTTCTTTGTATTTTTCCCTTTTAATACAACAATAAAACTACTCCTGGATGCTGAAAGATCGTTGTGTGCTTGTCTAATATTATAGTTTATCTGGATGGTTTTTATTTTAATGGCTCTGCACTCCTTGAAAAGATCTGATGATGAGAAAAATACAGAGAGCTGCCACCTAGAATATAATAAATGCAGATTTAGCTTCATTCATTTAGCATGGATCAGGCTACTTTCTATTACCTCAGAACCTGTCCTTTGTCTTCTTTTTACACTGCCTGTTCAGGATGCCCCTGGTATTCGCTTGATCTGCAAATAAAAAGTTTAATGCCAGTTGGTCTCTGCTAAGTGGCACAGTCTGTGACAGCTTCAAGTAACTGGAGTTCACCAGTTCCTGATCTGAGCAAGCAAAACTTCTCATGTCTCAGTAGAGCCCTGGACCACCAGTGAATGAGCTTTTATTTTTTCCTCTTAAAACATTATCCTTGGACACATATAACGTATTTTGTATTTTTGTTTTCCACAGATGAGCGCTAATGATTGTCAAGACCCTCCAGAGTACTGGACAATCCATGGACTATGGTATGATCATAGAGTGTTTTTATTTCAGCCTGGAAAGGAAAAATCAAGTTTTGTACCAGAATGTTTAGTGCTTTTTTTTGAGGGCTAATATATCTTGTTTTTATGATTCCTTGAAAAAAAAAGCCCTTGGTTTGTTGGAAATCAAAACCCTATATTTTGATGTAAAACTGAAATACACTTCTGTATCTCATGACTTGCTGAGCTCCTGAAATCCTCTTGCCACATGAGCATTTTATTTATACATCCCCTTACAAGATCAGTAGTATTCTCAAACAAAAAGGGAAGTATAGTTTCCTCTCTTTTTTTTTTTTTTCTGAGTACACAGAATTTGTTAATGTCTCATGACTGCTTGCAGCTTTAAGTATCTTAACTCAGCACAAATATTGCAAAAGTACAGGAAAAACTAATTTGCTTCAAAGGAATCAAATCAGTGGAATTGGTGCCAATGGTAGAAATTCAAAGGTCTTCCTGACAAATACAGGTAAAAATTCAGTACAGGAGTTTATTAAGCTGTATGTCCTGGAAAGGTGAACAGCATTATGTCTAGATTTCCAGTGAGTGTCTTGGCGATACTTGCAGAATCATCGCTTGGTGCAGTGGTTGAGGAGGTCAAGATCCTTCCATATCATTTACTCCCCCTCTATGACTTTTACAAAAAGTGAGAGGGACTGGAGGGCCTAACGAAGAGTCTCTACATGGGAAATGTTACGGCCATAATTAATGTCTTGAATTTTTACTTCTAAAACACTGTAGATTCTGATGGGTTACTTGCATTTTTAAATAAAATCTCTAGCTATAATCTTGCATATTTAAAATTCAGTCTAATGATACAGAATAGAATGCTGTTAGTTACCATTAGTGAGTTAGGAGACATCTTTTTTTTTCACTTTTATTTTGCTTCCCTAGGCCTGACAAAACTGAAGAATGTAATAGGACATGGCATTTCAATGTCACCGAGATTAAGGTATTTATTTAAAATAAAAATAGTCATACCAAGCAGAGCTGAGTACAATTACTTTTGCACATCCTATATGTAAAATCTGTAGCTTATCATGTATTACTCTTAATGTTTGCTGGAAGGTATGTTCTTTTAAGGACTCCGCAAATTTATTAGGTGCTTCTGGTGCTACTTGAAGTTGCAGTGCTTGTAATCATTAGCAGCTGTTTCTACTTGATTTTGTAGACATGTGGTTTGACTCGTTCAGCCATATCCTCTAAAAAATCTAGAGAACGTAGGCGGTGGATCTGCAGTGGCAAAAAGGACCTGTGAAAAAGAAGTTACAGTCAGTCCATGTTCTCTCTTCCATTTTCTAGTGCAAAGCTAGGACACAGAAAATAAAAGAGTTCAGAGTATGTTTTTCTGTGTGTTTTCTCCCAGGGCATTAGTCCTTTTTTATTCTTATTTTTAATTAAAAAAACTTCCATATTTCATTCAAATGTGTTGTAAACAGGGATAGGAGGCCTGAGCTGACAAATGTGAAAAGCTGCATGACTGAACAAACTTCTGCAGGGACAGTTGAAGGAAAAATCTTACTTTGAGGCAGTGTGTCGGTATTAGTACATTCAGATATTTAGATAGTTGCACCTATCTGTTACCTCCAACAACAGCATTTTCAGAATACTGGGGAAAAAGACCTTTTCTGCGAGTAAATGTTTCAGTTGGAGATGTGGAAAGATGAGGTTTCAGTTCTAGAAAGTGTATCATTGTATTTAGATTGTGTAAGAAATAGCTTTTCAACACTGTAGCTGCATTTATTGATTGTGAAATTTTTAGGATCTTCTGTCAGACATGAGACACTATTGGCCTGATGTGCTTCATTCATCTCTGAACCGCACCCAGTTCTGGTGAGTACAAAAAAACCTAAAAAGTATTTTGGATATTATTTTATTTAAAAAAAAAAACAACTGAGTTAGTAATTCTTCAGGTGAGATGTTGTGCATGAGAAGCAGTGTCCAGGAGGCCACTGAAAGCAGTGTGTCTTGTCAGCCTCATTTACAAATAAATCTGGTTTCTTGTTAGAACACCTGCAAAATGCAGCTGTTGGAGGGGACTGTGGCACAGGTTTTGGAGAAATGAAGCTTAGTGAAAGAGAGAGAGAGAGAGAACGTGTTTCCTCCCTTTGTCCCCAGGGAGGAGAAGCAGTTGCTGTCGACATATTAAATCTGAATAGCAGTAGCCCTCCTGGGCTGTCACAGCTAGCTGTAAAAGCAGCTTCCAGGCCTCTTTTCCTAGCTAGCTTCACTGTGTTGCTGTCCTTTAGAGACCTTTCCTTTTGGGCTTTCTCACAGAAAACGAAATGGAAAAATAGGATGCATTGGATCATCCTAGCCACTTCTCTACAGAATTCTCTCTCTTTGTTTACTTTCCTAGCAGCCTAAAATCAGATCTGGGAATTTGTTTAGAGATCAACCTACTTGGCTCATGGGAAGGGAGGAGGACATTTTGATCTCTTCTGATAACAGTACTGTTTTCCTCCTTCTCCATGTTTCTCTGGTTCTGAATAATCAGACACTTGGACCAAAGAGCAGTATGGGTGGTATTTGAGTTTGCACAGGCTTCAGTTGGAGTGCATTATTTCAAACTAATTTCAGTGGCCATTCAAGTTAATTTGCTGAGCCATGAGCTGCATCAGCCAAGGTACGGATAAGCAATTTGTTCTTCCAGATCTACAGTGAAAGTGGTAACATCAGATAAGAAGCAGAGCACATAGCTAGAGGCAGTAGCATTTAAAGCCATCTCAACTATAAGTGCCCATAAGTTTTCCTTTGGATTGGATGACTGTTTCCCTGCTGTGTCACTAGGAAAAAACTTTGACAGGATTGTGCATTTCTTTTAGTCTTGTCCTTGCTCTACGGAAGACACTTGTCCTCAGAGTCTTAAACTGGTTCCACAAGTGTCTTATGGCAACCTAAGCTTGTAACTGTCAAAAGTGGTGGTCTCGCTTTTTCTTCCCTCCACTCCTCTGTTGCGCTATGCCAGGGAGAGCATGACTGCTTCTTTGTGGTAGCACAAGTTTATGCCACCTTAAACTGTTCCTGGAATTATAATAAGAAAAATGTGTTGTAGAACTAGCACCTCCCATGCCCTGACCACCTACCTGTTCATAAAAACAGGTGCATACTAGTCCTTATTTACCAACAGAGATACTTTGGTAGGCAGCAGGTGTGAACAGATGCGATCAAAACCTTTTCCCTTTCAGTTCAAGGCTATCAAATAGCACGTATTTCAATACCTGGAAATATAATTAGAAATATCACAAAAGTCAGGTTATAACACTGAAACTAATATTTTGATTGACAGTGTAATTCATTCCCTTTCAGTAAGGTGCCAAGTGCACTGTAATTGGCAGCTCTAACTGCAGATTTTGTAAGTGCGAGCTTTTAAGCCGACTGAAAGACAGTGAGATCCCATTGTACATCTCCCTTCAGTTAAATGTACTTCAAAATTTAAAAAAAAAAACCCACAAAGCAAACCTCTCTGTAGCGTAAAGAGGACATACCGGGAGACAAAATCTCTTTGAGGTTCAGCTTCCTTTCCACACAGCTGAGTTATACTAGTTTCATTCCTTTGCATTTCTGCAGCCCCCTAAGATTTCATTTGTAGGACTTAGCTTTGAGGTATGCAAGTGTGACATTTATTCTTAGCAGCGCTATAGAGAAAATGGTGGAGAAGGACAAGTTACATAGTGGAATCCAATCTAGTGCTGTAAGCACCACTCCTGTGTGCCTGCCAAAGTGCTTGTGTTCTACAAGGAGGAAAAAATGTTCAGCAAAGTTCTTGACAGGTGGCATATGTGCTCTGTGCTACTGCCTAGCTCGTGGCTACAAGAGGTACAGAAGGATGGGTGGCTTTCATGAATACAGGCAGCTATGTTCTGTATCCACATGCCACCCAGATGTGAGCTGAGGCTCAAGTGGAATTACCTTGTCTTATTGTGGTCTAGGTGAAGGATTATGTGTCTCAGTGAATAACATTGAGATATTAATTCTTTTGATTTCTAAACAAATTATTTTATGTTATTCCCTGGTACCTGCAGCTCCTTCATTTCCTAACTGCTTCAGCTTGCATTTAAATGGAAGAGGTGCAGGTAAAAATTCATATGCCTGTGCTGAATGGTCAGAATTAGCTGTATCTGCATCATTGTTTTTTTTAATATAGCTGTGCTGCAAAATAAAATAACACTATCAAGAGTGTCATCTTAAAGTTTCAGTAATTGTTTTGTAGTGACTTTAAAGTAGCTCTCCATTCTGGAAGCTCACAAATTAAACTGATAAAAAAACTTGGGCCTGGTGTATGCTTGACTTGCTGCAGCTGATGATGCATGGGTACTGTCTGTGGGTAGCTCCGTGTATTTTCACTTGGGATCCCCACAGACCCATTGCCTGGGCCCTGTGATCAGTGTGAACTGGACCAAACTACTCCAATGGCAGTTCCATGTTAGCAGTAATATGCTTCTTGAGCACCATCAGATCTTTGGCCCTCTATTTTTGCCATTTTTCTGGAAACAGCAGGACACTTAAATACAAGAACTACTGAAAGCCTTCAAAAGACAGCCACAACACTTTACCATTAGTTTTACACACATGCATATATTATCTGAAGAAAAATTGTCACCCTGCATACAAAGCCTTGCCTCCAGTTTACTGCTGTTCCAGTAGCCCTTTGGATTTGACTATTATCTGCTTCTGGTCCAAGTTAACTGCTCAGTATCTCTTGCTAAATTTACACCTAAAAGAGTTTCCATTTTCTTTAAAACTGCAGTCTCTTTTCTCATCAGTAATTTCAAAACCCTTGTTGGGAAATCTGCTCTTTGGCCCATGTAAAGTGGACTCCTCCAGGCAGTAAACAATTCACTTGGCATGCAGTTGAGTTGAGTGTTAGAGCCAACATGAGAACTCTCTACAAGGTTAATTTGGGAACGTATAGTGAAAATCTTCCAGTAGCGCATCTTCTCCCCTCCCTCAAATCTCCCGACACCACAGTTGCTTTATTCATTCTCTGTTCAGAAGTAGTGTACAAATTTCTCTAAATACAAACATAATTTCTTTTAAAGTGTTTTCATCCCTTAAGAAAAATCTGAAGTTTTTAATATGAATGGACAATTCAAAGGCAGGCTTTAAAGTGAATAATAGTTGTCCTTGTGCTTCTCTGCTTTTCCATGAGGTTCTTAAGGCATCATAAGGTCAGGGGGTGCTGTGGTAGTAGCAGGAATTTGTGATTAGATAACTTTTTGTACTAAATAGGTATCAATTCAGCAGATGTGCACAAGTGGGTTGTGAAAATTTGAAAAGAAGGAAAAAGAAAAAAAAAAGAAAAGACACCACCACCACCACCCCCAAATCCACAGGTAGTCTTATTAAAGATTATACTGTTTAGTCTTTCAATAGACTTTAGAACTGATAGAAATATATTTTGAGCTTTGCCCTATTTTTTGTCTTATTTGACTTTGTCTACCATAAAATTGCAAGATTTGCTTTCTTTTGCACTCTGTTCTGTGGTGTTAGAAGACTTGATGGTGGAATAGAAGCAAGACTTGAGAGCAGGCCTATGAAAATACTGCCACAGGCCAAAGTAAAAGTTGAGGCATCAGTCTTGTCCTAGCAGTTTGTGCAGTTTCACTGTTCCACCCAAAATAAGGGTTAGTCTCTTCAGTTGTGAAAAATTTTTAGTGCTTTGAAACTACATTTAACATAAAAGACTCCACTAAAACTTATACAAAGTTTAGAAATATTCATTTCTTATCATTCTGACCTCCAGACATCTCTTTGTAATACACTGAGAGACCTTTGTATTGTAACAGCATGATACATATTTACTTCATAAATTCCTTCATTTAACTATTTCAAAACCAAGCTGATTCAAAGGAGGCAGCTAAAAAAACCAAATACTCAAGCTATTTGGGCTAACTTAATCTAGAGAAACCCCCGAACAGCACTTTCAGCTTGATAAAGTATTGTCACGCTCTTGTGACACAAAGTTCTCTTAAGTCAGCTTTGGAATGAAGTAATGGTTTATTCCACATCGGTATCTATCTATCTTATCTCCTCACCTTGCAATGCCCAATCCTAAAAAGATAGCTGGTGGTGGATGGGGCGGGGGGGGGCGGGCAGAGAAAAGTCTTAACCATTTGGTGGGATAACAGGTGAAGGGCTGAAAGGGCTGAACTTCAAATGACTTTTGCACAAATTCATATACATAATTTATAGGAAAACAGAATTATTGATTCTGAACGTCCCACGTCGATATTCAAACCATTAGACCATTCTCTCCTTTATCTTTTACAACTCTTACATGAATTTGGAGTCTCTCTCTTCCAGCTGCCAGTGTTAAGGCCAACTCATTTATGTATTTTTAACACAACTTACTGTCTGAAAGAATTTTTCCTTGGTTTGATGTTACAGACCATAATGAGGGACTTGGGCTTCTTCCTTACTCTCCTGATAGGTCCAAAATCTCTTGGTAAATTATTCTACTAAAAAAATACATAGATGTTGCTGTAATTGAAATGGTGGGAGTGATCTTTCTTGGTTTTCCTTTTTGCACATGCAGTATTTTTTGAGTGCAGTGTGCTACTTCACCCATGTAGCCTTTCAGATACTTGATTTAGGTATATTGGCTAGCTTGTGCAGCACATATATCTGCAAATTATGTTTTCTGAAACTTAAATTTTGCTTTTCTCCTATAGGAAACATGAATGGGAGAAACATGGCACTTGTGCAGCCACACTTCAGGTCCTTAATTCTCAGAAGAAATACTTTGGTAAAGCCTTAGAACTCTACCAGCATGTTGATCTTAACAGGTACGTAAATGACTCAGTGGCCTGCCTCTTTCAAACAATTTCTAAAAGTTTCAAATCTAGCCTAAAAAAAAAGTCTAAAAGTCTGATGGCAGAGGGGAAATGAGTATTAGCATAAAATTATTTTTAGTACTGGAGTTCAGAGGAAGGGTTGTCTACTCTGAGAAGCCTGTCTCTGGTCACTTCAGAGTCTGGTAAGCCAGCAGCATTCTTCATGGCATCATTTTAGACAATGTGAGCAGTAAATTTTGAGAAGCTGTATCGGCTATATCTCGCTACTAAAAGCTATGGTACCTGTAAACGTCTAAATCAAGTGACAAACCCCCCCAAACTTCTCAGTCATACTGAGGCCCAAACACTTGTTTATAGAAAAGACAGTGCTCTGCACAGAGGAAAGGACAAGCTGCAGGCAAAATCATGCAGAACATCCTGAGAAAAGGCTGAGAGGTAACAGCAAGAGAGGATGTCCTGAAGGGCAGTGTTCAGTTGCTGCAGGCAGCGCTCTGCTGTCCTTTCAAACAACCCCAATCTGACACTCTTGCTTTGTCCTAGAGGCTGATTCCTCCTCATGGTTCCAAAGCACTGGCCATTCCAGATACAAAATCTTGATGGGAATGTTGTGGCTTGTCCAAGCACTGTATGTACACATTCTGGCTGCAGGTGAATGCCAGAAGGCCAGAGTCCTTTCCTGATCGTGCTTGGTATGGCTGGGAGAATGTTTGGCTCGGATTTGTTGACCATGAATTGTGTCTCTGTAGAAGACTACAGTATCTGAGAGAGGAAATAAGTTCGTTTGTATCTAGAAACATACCTTAAAAAAAAAATAATTTAAAAATCCTGTTTGTGTTCTGTCAGTGACTTGTCCAAGGAATCTCATAACAAAGACTCATTAACTTTGCATATGCACAAAGGAAATATATCTTTTCTTCCACCTCCTCTCCTATTTTTGTAGGTGTCTTATAAAACTTAATCAGATTTTTCTAGACACAGTGCTTAAGAGCATGTCATATGTAGTGTTAAAATTAATAATGTCTGATAAGTCAATTGCCTAAGTAGCTGTAATGGTGTGACTAAAACATTTTACAGATGGCACAGTGACCGATTATGTAACTCCATATCAGCATGTGTAACACCAAAAAAGAAGAGAGACTGAAACATGTTGAAATTAATTGCTCAGGGCATATTCTCCATTGTAGAAATGAACATAATTAAATTAATCTTTACTAAAAGAATAAAGACTGCTAATGTTCTCATCGTACTTCATTTATACTTGAATGCAAAAAAGTAGTCTTAGTGATTAAAATATTGTTTCCAAAAAGGAAATTACTAAAAAGAGGGCATTATGCAGGCTCCTGTAAGAATAACAGAACATCATTTATTTTATTGGCCTCCTTATATCCAGTTAAAATGACTATGACAAACAGCTACACCTTTAGTCAACTGGGTTAAATCTCAGCTGTGCAGAAGCTGACCTTGGAAGGGCTGAGCACTATCAGCATTCATGAATTAAACCCTGCGAGATGCTGAACATTCCCACTCCTTATGGAAGAAGCTGGGACTTACAGACTCTGGGTCCCGAGTCTTGTTGTCAACTTGGAAGTGTGGACTTCCCTCAGGACCAAATCTAAAGGAAGGGGTATACAGGCTAGAGGTTCTTGAGTTACCTTGTTTCTCTTATGTGATCAACCTTTCCTCTTCAAAAACATATTAATTAGGAAACATTTCTGCACTGGCATTGATGTTGTTCCAGATTCATGCACCATGTCCCTCTCCCAGTGTGCTGTGCGACTCCCACCCCAGCAAGCCCACCCTGTGTTAGAACATGAGGGTGTCGAGAGAAGCCTCACAAGTCTGCCTCCATCACCTCCCGGTGGCCTGAGCACAGGGGTATGGCTCAAGGCGGGGGAAAGGAGGTAACTAAACTTCATGCCCTAGCTGGCACTCAACAGGGCGTTCTGAAGGTCCAGCAAATAACAGTAATATTGCCCTTTCCTTGAGCTGTGTCTGAAGACTCAGCTCTCACAGCTCCTCAGATTAAGGTGGGGGAGAGGGTTCTTCCTGGCCCTGCCAAGTTGAATGGAAAATGGCCTTTCAGAAGAGTGGAACCTTTCCTAGGCCTGGCAGAGGATGGAAGACAAGTTTCCTTTGCTCCCCATAACTGTAATGCTTGCCAAGTTCTCACTAAGATTATCTGTTTACCTAATGATTATGAAGTTATGTTTGCATACATAAACCATGGAAAAATGTTTTATCTTTGTTTCAGTTGTCTCCTGAAAGCTGGGATAAAGCCAAGCAGTTCATATTACCAGGTAAGAGGCAATCTTTTATAAAACAAAATCATGTGCATGTACTACTTTTCAGCAGGAGTCAAGTAATTTCTAGAGAGTAAGTGATCTTTTTTTAATTGTATAGTTCTTTAAGGTTGTGCTTTACCTGAACATTTTTGTGAACTTAACAAGTGTGGAAGCTGTTGGAAAATGTACCAGTGACTTATTAACTTATATAAGCTTTTTAATTCTTCAGATGACTGCCATAAAGGAAGCTCTTACAAGGTTTTATGGGGTAACGCCAAAGATCCAATGTCTTCCTCCAGAAGAGGTAAAAACCCCAAACACACACTCCCCAAACCCCCAAAACCAAAAACCAAACAAAAAAACAACCAACCAAAAACCCCCCCCACTTTTTTTTTTTTTTTAAAAGGAGTACTTTTTATCAAAAAACAAAAGCAAAAATAGAGTGAAAAATCTTCAGCATGGTGAAACTTAGGTCTGGGTGTTCCTTGTGTGTACAGCTCTTTGCAGATTACATATTGCTCGATTCTTAGAGTTGAGTTCATAAAAACATTGCTTATGTACTGGCACACTTTGCAGCTTATGTTACTGTTGCCACAGCCTTTTCTTAACGCCGGAATACTGTTAGTGGAGGAAGTGTCCATTCTTTACCTACTAACTTTACTGTTGGTATTCTTACCCAGAAAGTGGGAGCACTGGGTTTTAAAGGTCTCTCTGTCTTAAAAGATTTGAACTTGCATCTCTTGCATGAATGCTGTAAGTACCACGCTAGAGATATTGCTGTAGCTGAGTACTTTCCTCTCCTCTTGCTAAGGCTTAATTGCCATATAGCAAATTACTAGAACCAACAAGAGTGAGCTGAATGGAGCCAGTGACTGTCATCCTTGACAAGGGTACTGCCTGTCAACAGCACTCTTCCCTTCACTGGGCAAGGCTCGTGTTCCACATGAAGAAGTTACTCAATGGATGAAATCCTTCAGAAAAAAAGCAGCTCAGAGGCTTGTCTCTGAGGTTGTTCTCAAAAGCCTGTACCTAAAGAGGTACAAAAAGGCATTTTGAGCTTCCCTGTGGTTCAAGATGGCTATAGTTTTTCCTTTTGAGCCAACAGTGTCTAAAATTTCCATTTCTTTCTACTTTTCCTTGCCAACGATTGTACTGTGAATCACAATGCAGTAGAGAATGTGGTACACAGAGACAGTGTGCTGTAGCATAAAATACAGGTCACCATACCTGAACCAAAAATGCCTTTCAAGGAACAAAATAGTATTCTGAACAATTACATGGGTAGGCTGCATAGCTGTTTCTTTCCTTTTTCAGCTGGGTTACGCTGTTTTTGTACAAAAAGAAAACAAAAAAACCAAACCCACAAGATAGCTTTACCTCTTGTAAGTGGTTCCTTATTATCTTAGCTTGATACAAGTGGTTTGCTACAAAACACTTGGCAGACTTATTGCCCATAGAGAGACAACAATTTTATGAAAACTTGCCAAGATACAGTTGCTGTTGGAGTTTAATAGCTTGTGTGTTGTCAGCTCATTTGCTTTAGTGGTGCTCTGAGGTTTTTATACTGGGATGTTTCTTCATGTGAAAAAGAATTCTAGGTTACAATATTTTTAAAATGTATTTTTAAGTTACTTTAAGCAACAAGGGAATATGAGTTGAATGTGGGTTGCACACTCATCCATCTCTTGATGTTGAAGAAATACAGAGCTACACAAACCGCAGTTTCTAGCTCTGTTCACTGTAGTTGTGCCATTGCTTTTAGTACAATTGGGGTGGTGCTCAAATTAAATGAAGGTAATTTACAGCTTGAGTCTCCTGTGCTTAGCAGCTGAAGCTAATGGGTAATAGAAAGGAAAAAGTACACCCCATTTTTTTACAGATAGCCCTTTTCAGAGTTCCAGCCTTCTTGATGCCTGGAGTGCATTATGGAGGTGCTTTCATGTTTAAAACATATTATACACTTGCTGTGTTCTTAAGATGCTTTAAAAAAAAAGGGGGGCAAAAAAAACCCCCAAAACCCCTAACAACAAAAAAACTAAAACCAAAATAAATAAAAAAAAAACCCAAACCCACAACAAAAAAAACCCCAAGACTAAACCAAAGCAACAACAAAAAAAACCCTACCACAGTTACTTTTGTCTTGTACATATATTCTTGTCCTGCTTAGTGGTTTCAAAACCAATTTTTTTCCACATGCACTTTGTCACACCTGAGCATTTTGGGAGATTTTTGTATAATCTTCTTCCTCACATGAAAGGCTTCCATGCCTGCCTGCCTGCCTGAATAAACGTTCAATATTTTAATTCCTAGGCTGTCCTGTAGTCCAAAAATGACACTTCTGCTACTTTTGACAGCTTGCTTTTGTATTCTTTTCAGTAAAAGCTATTATAAAACCAAGATTCTCTTCTCCTTCTTGGAGAATTTTCTTTGCCTCATTTTCCATTCTGCTACAAAAGAGTTGGTGAAAGGTGGCTTTCAGGTCACACATACCCTTCAATATTCACAGAGTTCAGCCAGAGCTCATCATTAAGGTGAACAGCTTCTGTGTACTGTGCAGATTTGGTAAATGCTAAGATAATCTGTGTCACAGCATTTCATAATGAGACTTACTACTTAGGCAGATTCCCTGTATTGTTACTGAATTATGTTGTTGGAACACGTTTCCTTGACTGCTTGCTCCTTAAAGACAAGTACGTACTATAAGCTGTCCAGAGTGGATGCCTCTGGTACCTGTATCCTTCACATTTTTCAAGTGGCAAATGTACAAATAAGCACTACTGTATTCTATAGATAAGGCAATATATATGAGGAATTGATTTATTTTCTTCTCCCCATCAAACTGATCTCATCCCTCATGTTTCTAGGGTGAAAAAGCACAAACGATTGGTCAGATTGAATTCTGCTTCACCAAAGAACTGCAGCTGAGAAACTGCACAGCGCTGAAGGGTGAATCCAACCCGATGCAGGCTGACTTGAAGCTTGGAACTGAGGAGTTGTCTGTCTGCAGTGATACTCTCCCAACCTATTATCCTTCACAGGTCCAAGATCACAAATGAAGCCATAAGAGTTCAAAAAACTTTTTAAACAGCAACAAAAAACAAACCCTTAAACACTATACCTTGGAAAACAGTCTTGGCTTAGCAAAAGCCCTGTCGTGCTGTGAAGATTTCTGCTGGAAAACTTGCTTCTTTTGCCGTTAAAGGAGAATTGTCTGTATTGTAATACCAGTTACACAGGCTGAAGTATTGAATGGTGGCTCTGATATTGATGGGATCAGAATCTGATTTACAGCTTTGCCTGGACTTTTTGGCTTGCTTATGGTTTGAATCAATATTCAAAAGAGGACTGTGACTTCTTAGTTTCACTTGCAGTTCAGTCTGCCACTTCAGCCACTTTTGGTTTTTGCCAGTGAGTCAGGGAAATTAAGTCATTGTTTTGAAAGGATGCTTGTCTCTCTGAGATGAGATGACAATTTCTTGAGAAGAAAATATTGTAAACAAAAAGAAGTTAGAGACCTGTCTAAAGGTCTTTTCCCAGACATAATACCCACCGCCTTGTGTAAATTTGCTCTCCAGAAGTGCTGAACAGAGTCCTCTGAGGCATTAAACCTTTCCTCACTCAGATCATGGTGGACCAAAGATGACAACTTTTGCATAACTTCTTAGTGAATGAAATAATGTTCACCAGGTTTTGGCACTTCTGCCTAAAGGACCCCAGGAAGACTGTATTTGTAGCCTTACCTATTCTTTGATTGATTTTGCTACAGTAGCTCCATACAGTCTTGAAGAACAGCCAGTCTTAGAACATACTTGCTAGTATAGGAAAATGTTAGTCCCTAGAAATATGTTGTTATTAATTTTTCATTGTATTTGAACATTTAACATTACCAGACAGGTGTGAGTGCCTGCACTTTTATTTAAAAATTAGGTAGTCACATAATCACTTTGTTCCAAGAAACAGCTTTTTATAGGTGAAACAGTAAATACTACAGGATTTTCAGTGAAAAGTACAAATGTTAGTGATAGTGCATCTCTATCCCATAATAATTAATAACATGCCACAAAGTTGGATGTTTCCAAAGGGGACCAGATTTGGATGACATCCTCTACACAGTGCTGTATTGATGTAAGTGTCTCAAATAGTCTTTCAAAGACAGACAATTATGGCTCAAGGAGCCATCTGTTAGAAGAATATTACTGTGAAAACATGAAATGGGGTATTAGAAACAAATTCGTTATGTCTTTTGGGGTTCAGAAACCATTCACGTTTACTTTCATTTTTTACTGTCCCTGTTTCTCTACCACCTTTTTTTCATTTAAGGCTCTGTTACCTTGCCATTCCAGAATGCTGTCAGTTTTTTAGCCCTTTCTTTAGAAACTTAGACATTTATTTAACAGCTGAGAAATGAGTATGATCTGCATTCTGTTATATTTGTATTTCAATAAAACAAGGGCTTCTCTTCCAGACTTTTTCTTCCTTCCCAAGAGAGGGAATATACTAATGTATACTAATACTATATTATTATACTAATGCTAATCTGACCTAGTGTTTTTATAGTAGCGATGGCATGTTAAGCATGACCAGAAGAATCACAATTCTTCATTCCCCCATTTCTGCCATCTTCTCTGAGCAAGAAAAAGTAGGGAGACTGAACTAAAGTGCTTGAAAATACTAGAATGTACTTGTTTTTTGTGGAATCTTTTTGAGATCACTAATATTTTTTTTCCTCCTAAATACAAAAATCATCTAAAGAAAACAAATACTTGTTGGGAAAAATGCTGTTCTCTGCAAAGGAGCAGCCCAGGGCTCATGTACTTTTTTTAAACTTTCTCTCCAACTCTTTCAAGTAGTACTTAGATGGCGCATAGGGTTTGGGTGGACTACATAGAGAGTAAACAACTTAGAATTAACATTAATTTACAATTCTCATTATAAGGTGTTTTGGTTTTAAAGAAGCCAGACTCTCCTTTTCCTCAAAATTGTGCTATTTTTTTAATGGTTTGGACTTTTTTGTTCTCTGGTGAAGTGCCGCCTTCTCCTTTTCCTTTCAAAGTTCTTGGAGTGCAGCAGTGAGGGAAGTGGAAACAGAGGTTGGTAACTACTATCAGACCATCTCACAAACATCTTGCTCAGTGCTTTTCAGTCACCAGTTTGGTTATGAGCACAGTCCTTAATTAGAACAATAGACTTCTCAAAATCTCACTATAAATATTGCCACCTTGGATGAGCAGGTGCAGTATAAAAAAATCCATGAAATATACAGCAACATGCTATACTGCCAAAAGAGTGATTGTTGGGTTTTCCTGTTTTTCTGCAGTTGTTTTAATTCCTTCGTCCTCTTCACAGTTAGAATAAAAGCTCAAACTTGAAAGCAGTGGTAGCATTGGTTCTTGCACAGACATATGCTTAATGGAAGCTCAAATCAATAGCCTGATTTTTTTTTCTTTTTTAATTGCAGTATAAATTGTACTTTCTTTTATAATGCCAAATAATGCTTAGGGAGACAAAATACGCAGTATGAGTTCTCTGCAGTTCAAGTGTAATGCATTAATTTAAGCAAAGCCAACAACTGCAAATACGTACTTTACAAGGAAGCGACACAGACGTAGCTTTCACAGTGTGTGAGGCTCAAAGGTAAAGCTGACTTTTGCCAAATAGAGAGTCAGTGGATGTAGACAAGAGTCAGAAATGACCAGCTTCTGCAGTAGAGTAGGTAGTATGGCTTCCATGTGGTTTTCAGCCTCATTTTCAAATGCAAGACATGTGAGGGAGCTGATAAGTTTTAAAAGTTTGAGGAGGAACTAGCATAATCTGAAATGAGAGAGGAAGGAAGGGAGATAGAAAAGCCAGCAGCATGCTAAACAACAATCTGCAACTGAGTAAAAAATGACTGATGAATGCTAAGTCAACGTTGGCTAAAAATAACCTCACGGGCTCTGAAGTCCTGTTTAAAGGGACTTACCTGAGGTACTGCACTTGCCTTAACAACCACACCTACATTCTTTTTATTTTGCCAACAGTATTACACATTAAATATAAATTAATGATAGCAAATTAAAATTAGTAGTAGCGATAAAACATTACATATGACCACCATTGCTTGGTTTGTGACAATCCCACCTGCCTAACTTCTAGGAAGATACAAATGTCTTTTAAGAGCTACTGACTGATTTTTGTGCAGAGAAGTGCCAAGACACTATAAAGTTTTAAGTGATACATTTAAGGGATGCTTTAAGGGCTATGTCTGGATGTGAGCAACCAGGAGAGCGAATTGTATGAATGGTAGCACTGGCTCAGACCAAAGACCATGTCCAGCCCTTTATGTTCTCTCTAGCAATGGCTCACAGCCAGTTACCAGCCTTGGCAGTTGCTTTCCATCAGAATGTATATAATTTCAAGAGTTGGATTAATGCAATTTAAATACAAGAGGTAAACAAAAGTATATCGGGAGCCTCAAAAATTGCTTCAGTTCTGAAAAATGTTGCTCACTTCCTTAAGCAAAATAAAATCTATCAGCCTGAAGATTCATCACAGCCTGGGGAAGATGGGGGTTATATTCTTTCTGCATCATTAAATAAATTAACTAAATCCCAGTAGGGGGGGTTGTTTGTGCAGTCTTGGTGCTTTAAAACAGTAGTCAACTCCACAAAGGGACTTGGCTTGTTTATTACTCTGTCCATGTGCTGTCTCATGCAAAATGGCGTGTAAGTTAGAGCATGGGCTGCCTGTCCCCTTTCCAAGGACAGCCCATCTTCCTAGACCATGGGCAGGTTCTTTCCTCTCTCTTGTTCTCTTGTTCTCTTCCTGGCCTGCACTGAGCCTTTCTCAGCTGTACAGGAGCCCAGCTTCAGCCAAGTTTACGGTGGCGGGGAAATACGAGATTGGAAAAATCAGCTTCTACTCAAGTTTCTTTAGGTAGCTACCCATGCGTACGTATATCGTGCTTAAGGCCACATCTGACTGTCCCTACTAGCAGCCAGCTGATCTGCCAGTGCCAACAGGAACGGGAGATGGGAGAAGCAGAGGGGACTTCTCCCAAGTGGTCCTGTTCTTAGTGGGGGCAGCGACCGGTTGCCATTGCCCAGCTGATAGGCAAAGCTACCTCTGCAGGCTGAGATGGAGGTGGCACAGGCCTCTATCACGTCCCCTCTCTGCACCCTCAGGGGCTGGCGAGCACTGGGCTGTGCTGCCGGCCCCGGCTGCTGCCCCGCGGAAGGAAAAAAGCGGCAGCAGGACTGCAGTGCCCACGGGGGAGGCCAATACACTGCACGTCGAGTCCCACAAACGTGGACAGCCTCAGTACCTACAGCAGCAGGTCCTGGCTTTTACAGTGGGGAAGGAGGGTTTTCACAGGGATGGGTGCTTGAATTTGAGCACCTCAGTTGTGGTGTGGTTGTGCTTCAGGCAGCTGCGCTCTGTTTGGATCTGGCTCCGAGCACCATTAAGCCAAGGCTGTAGAAGGTTAACGGCACTGCTGACAATATTATTGCTGCCTGATGATGGTACTGATGATGCGAAGGGAAAATGTCAGGACTTTGCAAGTTGCTTTCCCAGGAACGGAGCAATGGATGATGAGGAATGTTGTGTTTATTTTAAATTCAGACTGTCTTGCTGCTCACGCAGCTTCCTTCACAAGGCCCAGTGCATGCCTTCCCTTCCTGTGTGTAAATATTCCCTGCTCCACAAAGTTGCTGTAGATCATCCAGAGTTGATATAAAGAATCCATTTTAGAAGGGATTTCAATTTCTTGTGCTTTGGAGGATAAGAGCTTCAGTATACAGGCTAAGTGAGACCTGATGTGGGAGATGGGCAGATTATTTTATGTTTGTGTACTGTGGTCTTCATTATTTCTTACCCCAAAGTACACTGGAGTGTCACAGATTGAGCAAGGATTAGATAGACCTCAAGAGCAGCCAAGGCCAGCTGTGCCTACAGATTGGTGGTATGAATCCTACTAATATAGTCAGCATGAAAATCACAGTGCTGACATTCACACACAGTGCTCAGTTTGGAGGACTGATGTTTCAGTAACCTTTTATTAAAAAGAAGCAAAAATGACCATATTTGATAAGAAAATTCTTAAGCAAGTGATAGAAAACTCTTAAGCAAGCTGAAGAATACCATGGTTTTGTCTAAGAAATACTTTTCTGAGTGCAGCCTCACTTACCAGAAAACAGGCTGTTCACTTAAGATTTTCCTATAACTCACACAATTGTTTGCGTTACAGATGTGTGCTCTGCATGTAAATCAGAGAAGACGAGCCAAAACAAAATGAGCAAGAACTAAAAGCACAGCAGTTACCCTGTAATAATTACAATCTCTATAAACAAGTGTGATGCATCCCAGCAGGTACCTGCCATTAGATGACTTACTTCTGCTTGGTATTGTTGAGTAAAACTTGCTGCTGTCAGCTTTGGAGAGAGGCTTCTCTCTTTCCAAAGTGCTCAGCTGAGGGTTGAGAAGCTGTGCATACTTGCAGCAGAGGCTGGAAGAGCTGTCACGTCACCTGAATGCTGTCATTTTAGCCCATCAGCTTTCCACAGATCACCTCTGTTACCAAGATTTCATAGGTTATTATGATTTTGAAGGCTACACGTGTCCAGGTGACTTGTGCTATCAGTTGCCAGTGCCAGTGGTTGCAGGTTTGTGTTCAAAAGAATATTATGCAGGGACTGTTCCTCCTCATAAACCCTGTTTTGCAGGTACTTGCCAAATACCTGGGGCATGCATTTGTCAAGGATTAATTAGCCAGGAGGCTGGTTGACTGATGCGTGAAGTGGGAACCACTTTCTTGTCTCCCAGGCGCTCAGATATTTGGGCCTTACAATGCTGGTATTCTGCTGAGACAGTCATTTTATATGTAACAGCTGGCCCTGCCTTATTTATCCTCTAGCCCCTGGATATCTTAAGACATTTCAGTCTCGTAGTTTCTGTGGGATTCAATGAGCAGCTTGTCATTTCTGAAGCTACTGCAGAATGATCACTGTAACAAAATAGCTCTGAGACACAAACTACCCTCCTATTTCCAATGCTTCATGTTTTCTCTTCGATTCCTTTCATTGTTCTCAGTGACTTGAGGGATGAATGGACGACACTCTTTGATCTCGCAGAGTAACCAAACCATTTATGAAGGCACAGATATTGTACCAGGGAAGATCTCGTAAATCTCATGGACAAAATACACTCAAAATAAATACCTAGTTTTTTCCCCATTTTTCCCCCTCTATTGTTTTGAGAGATTCTGACTGCAAGTCTGGGGGAAGGTAGGCATATTGATGGATAACTTTTAATCCTTTATTTGTTATCCCTTTGGCACCTGTTTGTTAGCGTGCCTGGCTGATTAACAGGCTTGCTGCCACACTTACACCTGACCAAGAACAATGTCTCAAAAAATTAATTAAAAAAGATGGCAAAACTGGATATCATTAAATCGGTTAACAGTCGCAGGCCTCCATAATTACTTAAACAGAAACATGGCATGAATAGCCGGGTCTGTCTAGGCAGATGGGAGAACAGAGAAACTAGAGGATGTTTTCTTACTTAGCTCTGCCACTATCCCCCTGTGAGTGAAATTCAACTTGAAATCTGATGACAATTTTAAGTCATAAACAAATTAAGCAAGGCTTCCATGCACTTGCTGTCTGCAGAGGGGCATTTCATCCTCCCTAGCCCTGGTCAAGTAATTAAAGTCTAAATGCTTAAAAATATCATGGCTTTTGGAGACAATTAGAATATCTGGTCCCTACAGTGGAATCAAAACCCTGGTTTAAGGAGCTGAGCTCCTTGTGCTTACATGGTAGGAACGATGTGGCGCTGCAGAGGGATGACTAATGCAATAGTTGGACCGAGTCTTAAATCGGTCTCCTTCCCAGGGTGGCAAGGGACCATGTCCTGCTGCTCTGGGGCAGCCCTCCCTAAGCCTTTTGGGATAAACCAGGTATGGCATTCCCAGCAGGAGCCCAGATAGCACTGGTTGGTGTAAATACGCACCTCTGAGTCATATGACACAGTGACAATCCTCCGGTCACCCTGGAGAGGTTTCTGCTGCTACGAACAGCCTCTGGAGAAAATGCACAAGCAGGTTTTGTAGCAGAGTTGAGAATCCGGGGCTTCTCCCTGCTTCAGGCAGTTGCAGACAGTTTTCTTCACAGCTTCACAAGGAGGTACTTGGAGGAGGCCCTGTGCAAAACAGCCCCCAGTCTGGTGGTTTGGATGCTCAACAGGGAAAAAGGAGCCTTTGTCCCTGTTTTACCCTGCCAAGGGGAGAGTACAAGGGGTACAAGGGACCTCCTCTCCTGCAGCTGGGACCGCTGCTTCGCTTGCTGGTGGGTCCTACAAACAAACAGCACCGGCACATTCATCTACGTGTTAAACGCAATGGCTGTTGTCTTTTGCAACGAACTTTGTGCTGTTGGTATAAGTGACATGGGCTCTTAGGAAGCCACCCCAAGGATTGGTAGGTACTGTGAACTCCTCCTCCTCACCCAGATGGGCCATCCTCAGCAGCACTTCTCCAAGTGCTTGCGGAACATCAGAATAAAATGGTGAGAGTAAGGACCTTGTAGGACTAAGTGCCAGGTGAGCCAGAGTTTCCCAAGATCAGGTTTTATGATTTGCATGCCTAAATTCCCCCAAATCTCACAAGAAGCACATGGGCTTTTTTGCATCCATCTCTTAGAATTTGATAAGCAGCGTTTCTGCGCGTTTCACCTTCTCCAGCTGGAAGCCACCAGTGGTCAGTGGTGGAAATTTTAGTTACTGGCAGCTTGTTTTATAAGCCACAGAGAGCCAGATGGAGCCAATTCCATAATCCTGAAATATAAATGATGGATTACTTAACACAGATTCTGAAGTCCCTTCAGGCTTGCAAATCAGCCAGTTAATAACTTTTTGGTTTAGACATACTGAAAACTGTAATAACCTAATGTAATTTTGAACACAGTGATTAAGTATTCAGTTTACAAGACAAATGGAGACTTATTACAGTCAATCAGGGAGGAATTACATGAGCTTAAATTGCAGGTATTTATCACAGTTTCCTAAAAGAATATTTGACTAGCTATTTTGAAAGAAAAAGCTGCTGCTTTGTTATTCTGTAAAAGTGCTACCTTCTTTGTAAAGAACTTCTAATGAGATCTTTTTCCAGTCTTAATGTTTTATAGTAATCCAACTGCACTATGTCATCATAGGTCATTGTGAAATTAGGTAGTGCGACAAATACGTCATATACTGGCAATTTCTTAGCAATCTATTTCAAGGTTTTGTCTTTGTGATGACTAGAACGAGAGAAAGCTTTACTTTAGATAATGCAATAGGAACTGATTCAGCAGCCAGTGACTTGCAGTACACTGGCCAGAAAAAAAGAAAAAAAAAAACAGCAAGAAAAAGTAATATTTGATATGCTTAGTTCGTCATGTTTTCTTAACTTGGAAAATGTTGGGAATTTTCCAGTAGTTTAGAGCTCAGTGACACAAGTCATACAAAGTACACTTAGTTAAATACACACGGATTCAATTTTTTATGATTGCAAGTTTTAATTATTTCAATTCCACCTATCTCTGTAAGTTTTGTGCTATATTTATCTTTTTTACGAGATTGCCTGAACTGTAATAAGGCTGCCAAAAGCCAATTACCAATATTGGGGTAATACTAATACATTGTAGCAGGGGAACTGGAATAAAATGGTTTCCATTTAGCCAAGGATAGTGAAATATTAAGTAGCATCATGATTAGATTTAGAGAAAGAAAACCAGGCTGAGGCTGCTTTTCAGAAATTTGCTCAACATTTTTTTTCCCTGAAATTCTTTACAGCACAGCAGCCGAATGCTATTGGCTCCAGCTGTAGCACTAGGGGCTCCTATTGCTTTAAGATAAAGTTTTATTATCGGTTGAACAAATCACAGTCAGACTCTGCTAATCAATAACCTTTGTATCACGAATGACTTAACAGTAAAGCTCCTGTTTTAGCTCCCTGCTTTCAGTAACAGCATGTTTCTCTTCTAGGTTATTTGGTATTTTTTGTATTTAAACTGAGAGGCTGTGTTTTGTACTCGCTCCTTGTGAAGATAAAATTTACATGAGCATTCCCAAAAATGTCAGTCAGCTTCAGTTTCGTTAAGAGACGTTGGTATTCCAAGACAACTGGCATTTGTATTCAAGTAACAGAGCAGCAAGGTTTGCAGAGAAAAGCACGTTAATTAAGTAGTTTTGCCTTAGAAAAGTAGTTACATTTCCTAGGAAGAAGGGAGCAGTTTTGTCTTCATTTTCTTTATTCCACACAGAGAATTAGATAGAAAGACTCTGTGATAGTGAGCATGCCTTGATGCAGCCTGACTGCACCAGACAGTTTATTACCAAATTTTATCCTGGACTTCTATTTACTGGAATTAACTACCATGTGACCTGCTTCAGAAGCATTTCAGGGTAGTTTATAAAATAGACAAAATTGTACCGTTGGTGTCATTTATATGAGACAATAAGCAGTTCCAGATTCTACTAGTTGTGATTTGGGGGGAAAACATTTCAGTTTTGAGAAACCTGTTCCAGTTTGTCAGGTAAAAAGTGGAATTTGGTCAGAAGAGGAGACCATCAAACCAGCTGACATGCCAACCGTGTCCAGGTTGGACAAACAGCCGATTTGTTCCAGGACGCATCCAGAATGTTTCTGAATCTCAGTTGTGAGACACTGTGGTCATTGGCTACATTTTCTTTTCTCTCCTGGAAGAACAACCTCCCGAGCCAACCATTTTCTGCAAGTCAGAATTTTATTTCCCCGTGAGCCTTTCATAGACTTCAGCAACCACCAGAAAGCATTCCTAATGCAGCCAAGATATTTGCAGTTCCAAGAATATCACAATGCAGAGCTGTGCTTTATTCTGTAGCTGGACCAAAGCATCAGCATTTCAGACTGCTCAGTTCTGAAATTCTGGGACTACTTGTAGTTCTAATCTGAACTTCTGCCCTGTTTACATTAGTCTTCTTATTCCAGTTTGTACAGAAGAGGGGAAGAAACCAAAGGACCAAGTGACTTGATGCAGCTTATGCAGAGGAGTAAAACCATCCATGACCAGAACCTAATTTAGTGCTGCATGTATTAGGTAAAATTAGATTTGCAGCATTAGCTGCTCTGTTTTGTTGCATAGTATTGTAAGGGATTTGGCAGAAGGCTGGGTTTTGTGACAGAGAGCCAAGTTATAAATAATGATGTTTTGTTCCTACAGGTGCTCATTTACAAATAAAATGACTGCAGGAGAAATAGAGTCTGGAAATAGCGTGCTACATATCTGAGTTCAGAATGTACTGATTTATAACGTTAAGACAAGTCAGCATGCATTTTGAAACACTTCTAAGACTTCCATTTCCCCCAGACAATGTGCGTTGCCCACGTGGAGGTGAATGTTCGCTGTCCTTGAAAACCTTGTAAACTGGAGCTGGTGGAAAGCTGTGCTGTCAGTCGTCATAAAGACCGTGTTTCTATGAAGTACCCACCACCTAAGAACCCTGGCCCTTCAGAAAACTTCCCTAAACTTCCCAAAAGGTGCTGCCCTGTGGGAGACACCGCTGCAAATTTCCGTTCTGCTCAATTTGGGTTATTCAGGATTGAAAAGCTTTCCTTCTAGCAAGCAGAATAAGCTCTTGGCTTATTTGGGAGCTCTCCAGAAAACCGAGATCCTACCTAGAGGTTGCAAAGCTTGATGCACATGTGGGCCATTTGCCCTAGAGCATTGCAAGAGGTTTGAGGTTTTCTTTGAAATAAATTTTGCACCTTGAGAGCTGCTGTGAGGCAGGAGAGTGCTTTGCAACTGGGAGGGACGGGTCAGAAAGTGCTGGTCTTCCTGGTGGATATTTTACTTCTGATTCTAGGTCTTTGAGTGTCAGAGGTTTGAAAACAGGTAGCAGGTGCACAGGGAATTAGATCCAGAGGAAAATTGTCTCTGTTAAAACTGTTTGGAGGGCACTGACTGAGAGATCTAGTAATTGGGTATACATCTAACTCAGGGCAGCTGTTTGCCTGTTGGTTTTTTTTTTCTGCTACGTGACTTTTAGCTACTTGGTCATGTTGTATTGCAAGATAATAGTCACAGAAACGGTTTAAATTTCTTTATGTAAGAAACTTCTAGTCAACCATGTCACAGTAATGTCTCAAGGCAAATTGCAGCAAAACTTGCAAAAATGTTTTGCAAATGATTTAGGATGTCATAAACAACATTTGTCTGGGTTTAGTGATACTGAGATATCATAATTATTCAGATAAGCCTTTGCCTCTCCAGTGATAACAGACAGGTAATTAAGAAAATGTATGAAAATAATACTATGTCTCATATGCCTCCTTCTCATACACTACTCAAGAAGGATTTTTTTTTCTTTCAACAGGCTATTGCGAGGCTTTATTATTGCTTATAATTGTACCAGTAATTACTTGAGTCAGAATCTCCTGACATGAGAAAATAACATTTTCCAAACCCCAATAAACTGAGCTGAATAAAGATTCAGAGATACACACAGGACTTATTATTGGTGACCTATAGAAATGGTAGGTGTATAATTATTTCTAGAACATTTGAGCCAGCAGTTACTTTAGCCATTTAAGCAGTGGAAGCATGTTTAGGAAAACTTTTAGTAGAAGCAGTAAAAGAAAGTATTTAAAACACTATGTTTTAAATGTGAGGTAGGAACCTAGAGGTTTGGAAAACAGCAAATGCTAAGATAAAACTACTTTTTACAAACAATTTAAAAGCTGAAATTATGCACATTCACTATTAAAGTAGCTACAGCAAATATAACTTTTTCCATGTTAGACAATACAAAGGTCAGCCATCATTATGGTGTTAAAATCAGAGGATAAATTAGAGATACTTAATAAGCACATGTGTTTCAACTTTATTGAACAAGATGCCTCAGAACACGTATCCAAATATTAAGCATTGCAGAATTGTTGTGGAAACCACTGCAAAATAACATTAGCATATAATTAACTGTGGGTCAATTGTCAAAATAGCAATCATAAAGGAGGAAATGGGAGGAGAAGAGACAGAAAGATAGGAATACCCAGCACAAAGTAGGTTTCAGACTTCTAGTGGCTGTGGGTAATATTGAACTTTTAATTCTCATTCTTTGCCTACTTTCCATCCATCTAGATCCCAAACAATCATCACCAATCAAAAAAAAAACAAACCCAACATTAAGTGGAATACTTTTTAAGGAGCTCTGGGGAAATGAGACAAAATCAATTTCTGAAAAACTCATTGTGCCCTTATTTGGAAAAGGAAAAGGACTGGATTTCACTCTCCATTGTGTCTATGCAATTACAGCAGAACAGAATGTGTCCAGTAATTTTACAGTTGGGTTTATTCCATCTGTAGAGTAATTCTGGTCCCTCTGATATTGTCTTCTCCTATAGGTTTATGGGCTAGAAGTGATATATGTAGCAGATATTAATTGCTAGTGTGAAGTATTTGTCAATGTAATTCCAGATTTGGTTTTACAGAAGTGCATGCACTACTAAAACATTTGAAGGTTATTTGTTTGACCAGTTCTGTTCAGCTGCAAAGTTACAGTTCTTTGTTCACTACACAAGACTGATTTACTAGAGAGCTTCGACTTCTCTTTCTCCACTCTTAAATGTGAGGAGTGAAACTAGCTCAGATGGTCCAGGATGTACAGGTGACCCCTGAGGTCACTTGTGTTCTTCATGAGGCCATCATATGCAGGAGGTCACCCAGAAGGACTAGTGATTATCATCTTGGCAAAAGTGTAAGTCCTGAAGCATCTCAGCAAGGACACAGGGCTTCCTACTTTTCCAATGGTTGGCACAGAATATTAGGTACAACAGGAAGGAAGTAGAACACGAGTTTCTCATTGAGTTAGTAGGACTTCTTTTTCAAACCAAAATTTAATTATCAAAAAAGATCTTTAAGACAATATGAATGTGTACCTAAATGGATTTCTAGAAGTAATGATTCATACATCAGAACAGTCCTTCCAGCACATACGTGAGTATCTGTTCCTATTTTTAAAACTTCTAGAATTTAGAAAGACTTTTTAACAAAACTGATTTTTTTCTGTAATGATAAAAAACATTTATACTAATATATTGCAGCATTTGAGGGAATCTATGCAAGATATAGACTTGTTTCCCTTGCTAGGAAAAAAATTATAAATAGTTTTCGGATTTCAGTGATGTTAGGGTCTGTATGAAGTCAAGCAAGTTATTAAAACTAACTGCATTTTCCTTGCTGTATTTCTGGCTGACACTGAAAATGCTAAATCATCTGATAAAAGAACTTCTGACCTTCAGTTTCAAGTCCTGTTTGTAGAGTCCTCAGGCAAGTCATTACATTTAAAACCTTTTGAGGATCTCTAAGCATCATTTTCCTTTGTTGTATCTCAATGCTACTAGGAAAGGTCTAGGAAAGGTTGTGTGTGTGTAAAACCAGCCCAGATCCTAAGAACATTGACACTGATTTCAGCTTGGGCAAAAGTGACTTACATAGCAATTTCACTTGATTGGTGTTGAGCAGTGGATTTAAGAGTCTTTCTTTAACTGACAGAAATTCCTTCTTACCTTCTGTGCAGTTAACCTCATTTTGCAACCTTCTAGTTACAGTATGCTCCGATCCTATGATCTTGCTTGGTCTTAAAGCTCATTTTCAAGGCCAAGATAGGTAGGCTTTAATCCTACTTTTACCATAAAGTAATATTGTGTGATACTGCTGCCTGAAGACTACTTAGGAAAGTTAAACAAAGGCTTAAATTGGGACAACTTTGGTAGGAAGTCTGAGGATGTGTGAGACAGAGCGATACCTCTGATGCAGATGGGTGGGAAAATAATTCAGTTAATGCTGAGTGGAAGCATTTTGAATGACTTCAAAAAGTAAAAATATCCTTATAAAGATGGATATAAGGAAGTGATACATAAAAAAGCAACACGAATACTAAGAAATCCCCTACAAGGTAAAACTTTGTTTTAGTTGAGGGACTAAACACTCAGGACATAGGGATCCTTCCTTTAGCTCCCTTTTTTGCACAAGAGGATCCGCATTTCCCACCACTCATGTGAGTGAGTCCCTCATCTGGCAGAACAGCCTGGTTTGGATTGCATCAGCTGTTTGTATTGCTGTTTCCCTTTCCACAAGATCATAGAATCATAGAATCGTTTAGGTTGTAAAAGACCATTAAGATCATTGAGTCCAACCATCAACCATGCCCACTAAACCATGTCCTGAAGTGCCTTGTCTACACACTTTTTGAATGACTCCAGGGTTGGTGACTCAACCACTTCCCTGGGCAGCCCATTTCCATGTTTGACAACCCTTTCAGTAAAGAAATTTTTCCCAATATCCAGTCTAAACCTCCCCTGGCACAACTTGAGGCCATTTCCTCTTGTCCTAAAGTTCAACAGTCTTTGCTGACAGGACTGGGTGTCAGGACTCCTATCCATCTGCTGAATGTCTGAGACACTAAATACAGTCATGAATCGCCTCTTCTCTACTTCTCGGTGAATTTTCAGATGTTTTATGGAAAGTTAGGCAGCTTTTTCAGCAAGACTGAGGTGTATCTCCACCCCGAGAATAACAATTAAGGACGCTCACCAGGGTCTGGAGAGTAGGAAATGTGGATTGAAGTCTCTCCAGGGCAAAGGGGCAGCAGCAGATCTGCAGTGCTGAAAAGAGAAGGCAAATCCTGCAATGCACTTCTTTTTGTTTGCTTCCTAGAAGGCATTTTCACATAAAAGAATGAGGCATAGGGTAAAAAAGTGCTCGGACTAAGCACTGTAGATACAGTAAGAGATCCATGTCGACTAATCTGGAGACTCATTATTCTGTAATTATTTTGTTACATGTGAACATTATTTTTCTGTCTTCCTGTGCTTTTTTTTTTTTAAATCTGACAAGGGATGTCATTCTGCAATGCAAATAATTTAGAATCCAGTTCCCTTACACTGAACACTGATAATTTCCTCCAGAAAACTTAAAAAATGCTTTATAGCCGGAAGGATGGAAGGAGACTGAATGCATCTTATTGAAAAACCTCACAGCGATAGGCTCCATGGCCTTGGGATTGCGCACTTGTTGCAGGAGGTATCAGAGAGCCCGTGCCTGGCAGCCACCCGGGAAACACGAAGGTGAGAGCAGGTTCATGCGGCGTCCTTTAAGATGCCAGTTCAATATGCACAGCCTGTAGAGGTGGAAAGCAGGAGCTGGCTCCGGTCAAAGGCTGTACGCAGAAGGGATCGGCGCAGCCTGCTGCTGGGGAAGGCCAAGGGGATAGTCCCTGCGGAGAAGAGTTGATTGAACGTGGAGTTCTGCTGTCAGCCTTATACAGGCCCTAAAGTCCTTACCAGTGGCATTCATATGGATGATCCAGGTTAGCTGAACATTTAGGGTTAATTCCCAACTTTAACCTCAAAAAATCAGCTGAAAGCAATCTTTCTGTGTAGGAGTTAATTAAACCCTGAAGACCCAAATAGGCCTTATGAAGCTAGAGTAGGGAAATACTAGACCTTTGAGAGAATGAACATGAGTGTGGATATGTTAAATGAAGTTCGGGGAGGAATTATCCCTTGCATTTTGTTTTACTGCTTATTGAGGATAGATGGAAACGCCGTGAGGAACGTTTCCCACACTGTTCCACGTTTGACTTGACTGAGAGCCTGTGCAACCTTGAACCTTTTGTTTTTATTCTTTCTGCTCTGACCTTGGTTTTATACAAGGTTGCTAAAGCTTGAAAAGTAAATTGCAGGTCTAGTGGGTAACAGCAGCTCAGAGCCTGCAACATACCCCATGAATCTGTTTGAATGGCTCTAATGAGGCCAAGGGAGCTTTGTTTTGAAATCTAGAAGCATGACTGCTCTTGCAGAATTCTGCTCTTTGCAAGGAAAATCATGCCTCATTTGCACAAAGCTGAGACCTTTGGTTTGCCTCTGGTCGCCATCGCCCTGCATTCTCTGGTTGAGTACTGATGTGGAAGTGCTACAACTCTGGTCTAATTTTTGTCTCTTTTGGTTAAGCCTTTGGCCAGCTGATGGTCAAGCTCATTTGGTCACCTGTTCATAAGGCCTTGAAATTTTCTTGGAAGTAGCCTTAGAAGTCATTTATGATAATAAATTCTGCTATTCTTGCAGAACAACTGTGTTTCTTTTCTAATACAAGTAAGCTTTTATCAATCAGTACTCATACAGCAACTTTGGCAGGCTTTTGCTTTTCATGCCTTGCTTCACAAATTGTGCTTTGATTTGGGGTTTTTTTTGAGAAATACAAAAGCAAGTTAGTGACATAAAACGGTTCTTGAAGCAAAATGTGGAAATCATAATTTATAAAGGGACATCAAACATAAGCCAAATATAAAATTCTACTGCAGGCTTGATTTTATTTACAGTCAAGAAAAACAGATTAATATTGGAACAAATTTATTAATCCATACTTGTTCCAGAGCTTTTCAGACTTTATACATAGCAAGATAGCAAATGGATGATAAAAGAAAACCCAGGAAATCAGTAACTCAGAACATCAGATTATATTAGTAGCTGAGATTTATTCTATTACACTCTCTTTCTCTCAGTAATTATTGTTAGCAACAAAACACCACAGTAAATTACTATGATTTAACACTCATCTGAATCAAAATAGCAGTGAGCAAGTGCACATCTGACTGACAGCGCCGCAGGCCAGTTTTGAGACTCCCTGAGTGCCTGCACTCTGTGTTTCTGCCCCTACAAACACTCTCTGCCCTTGCTCTGGGAGAAGAACATGTGTCCAGCCTGCAGCAAGGAGGACCATGAGAAGTCAAGCGCTGCTGACACGGCAGGGAAGCAACCACCCCAACCTTCCCAGGAAACTTTGATTCCTGGGAAACTCCAGCCCAGAAAGTGCTTCCAGTACTAACGCCACCAGTATGTTCCTTTTCCCCTGGAGCCTGGGAGCAGGTGTCCCTCGTCCAGGTGTCCCTCGTCCAGGTGTCCCTCACTACACTAACGAGGAGCTATGAATTAGTGCAGGCTGGGAGCCCTAGAAGCTTCTCTGCTTCGGGTCTTTTCTGTAGCTTGTGCTGCTTCTGCGTGTGGAGGTAGTACTCTGGGGTGGTGATGCTGCCTGTACGGTCAGTACTGAAGTGCACCATCGGTGTGGGCTCCTGGAGCTGCTGTACTGCTGCGCCTTGACCTGCGAAGCTGCAAGAGTGGCTTAGAGCAGCCCTGTTTCCTTATTGCTGCTCAGGTGGGGGAAGAAGGGCACCTGGAGGTAGGAAGGTATGTGCTACCAGCCTGGCTTATTCATCTTGGAAAAAGCAGTGAATGGTGTGGAAAGTGTATGCCCTGTGCGGGCAGGCTTGCTTTTTTTTATCTGGGTCATCTTGCTGCTGTGCTGTGGGGAGGGAGGCTGGCTGAGCGGCACGACTGGCTCACCCGTGGGCAGCCTTGTCCCGGCCTTGTGTGCTCCTGTCCTGCTGGGAGGTAGGAGTTCTGGTTTGGGCATGCACCTCCTCGCAGTGCTATCGCTGTGGGAAGCGACTACTTGACCTGTAATGTCTATTTTGGAGAGTCGCTACGTTGCAGGTGGTGTCTCTCTTTGCTAGTGGGCAGTGTAAGCAATAGATGGTTTGGTCCCTTGTGCAACATGGTTTTAACTTGCCTATCAAGCCAGGTTTTTTTTCCTTTTTCTCTTTTTTGCAAAAGAAATATGAAATGTGAGTTATGTGGGGGTGGTGTACAGCTGTGCTGCATAGCCTGGCTTTCTGTTCACTCTCACAGCATGACAGGATTGTAGCTCTGGTCTATGGCTTTCTGTCCCCAGCTCTCTCCCTGCTCTCACCTTCGCTAACAGCAACTGCGGTGATGAGGGGGAATTCTTCCTGGAATTGCACAGTTGATTGATGAAGGTTGGGCTGCAACCTAAAAAACCTTCAGTTATCACCCATAATATACTTCATTTCTTGAGCTCAGATATTCAAGGCTGTATCTCAGTCATTTCATATATTCGTCTGCAAAAATAAGCAGCTACTGTGGTATTCATTTGGAAAAAGTAATCAAAATACGCATGTGACACATTTTTAAAAAAAAAGCTACAAAACTGTTACTTCTGTTCTGTGTGTTTAAAATTCAAAACTGAAAAAATCACTCAATTTTGGGTTTTAGGTTTGGGTTTTTTTTCCTCAGAATCAGATACATAACACCTGCAACGTTCAGTAAATCTATTTTGCTTTCTCATCTGCAAGCTGAGGTCATCTTTAAAGAGACAAATGCTAACAAGTTGAAGAGGAAGAAATTGTATTGCATGTTTGGTTTTGGTTTAGAAATTCTTGAAATTCTTGATTTCTTATTTATTTTGTGTGAATACTTTCTGCAGTCTTTATTGATTTGAATGTCCTGTGCTCTCTGAGAGGTAATAATTCCCTTTGAAACTGAGGACAGTTGGTGTTACAAAGCTTCTGTAGCGATAGAAGATTGGTGCTGTTTATGTTGAATAGACTTGATTAGTTTCTTGACTGTAGATTAGATCTCTCACTTCAGCTTCACAAATTCCTCTTTATGTCACCATTACTTCAGTCAGTGCTGCATTTGATCCTGTTCTGAGCGGGTGAGATCATGATTTACTGAGTGAAAAACCAACCAGTGTGCACAAGCCTCCCAAGTAAATCGGGAATGAAATCCTCCAGTGTCCTGATCAAATCCTGATCCTTTCCCTCCGCTCAATGGAGCAGCTTCTGCAACTCTGCCAAAGCCAGAAAGGCTCTGTGTGAATCTTTTGAATGGGTGTTTTTTGTTTCTGCACTGTTCCTGCAAATATCATTGCAGCTGCTGAAAAGCTTGTGTGTCTTAAAGGTTGGATGAGTTCCTTTTGTCTGAGTAGACATACTAAAAGGAAAGTGGGCAGTTAGTGAATATAACATGCTCTATTTAAAGGTCATTTTGGAAAGTCCTTTTTCTTCATGCTTTGCTACTTTCCCCAATGTTGATTGAAAAATGGATCTTTTAGGAACACTATAATCCACAGTTACTATTTTATCTTGATGCATTTAAGCAGAGTGCATTTTTAGCAGGAACTACATGAAAATGTGCCCAAAAGTGAACTGGTACCTTTGTCCCCAGTCACCTAAAGTGTCTGTGTCACAGTTATTGGGTAAATTACTGTGTGGCTTTCTATGACTCAGTGTGTAATCTTCTGTCACGTTAATGTTACCCTTGTTGATTTATGCTTGAGAAGTATTGCTTACAGCCTCCTGATATTTCTCTATATATTTCTAGGCAATCTTACCTTCTCTGCTATCACAATGTCTCCTAGGCTACTTCCTCAATTTTCTTTCTGTAATGTTAAGTTTTTAGTTGTCAATTTTTTTTGAATTTTGAAATTTTATATAGAAAACTTAGTTCCTGAGCATTCTGTCACCAGGATAATATTGTTCTGTACCTGAAATAATGATCACTTTGTTATGTAATTAGGTTGGCAATTTGCTTGTACTTCTAAATGTAACCATAACAGAAACAGTGACCTGTATAAGAGTAGTCTGTTCCATCAGTGAAGGTTAATGAAGACCTAAATTTATTTATTGGGCTCAATTCCTTCTGCGTATGCTGGAGTGGGACAGATGATCCTACCCTGGTTTTGGTGCAGCCACATCCACACTGGTGAGATGCAGACTTGTTACCTTACTATCTTGGTGTTTCTGCCCCAAATTGATCTTTGCTTCCTTTCTGTGTGCTCTGACTGAGGTAGCAAAGGTTTTCCTGCTCCTTTTCAGTAAGGAAGAGTTTAAGCAGTTGGAGGGGGTATGTTGGAGCGACCATCTCTCTCCCTTGTGCCCCGTGGGCCTTGCAATATGCCCCATTGCTATGGCATTGAAGGGACAGGCCTGAGGCTTCCCTTGATTCCTGGGGAGGGAAGGAGGGTATTTTGGGGTGGTGGTATCTCTGGATGCAGCGAGTGTGGAAGGCGGGGTAAGTGAAGGGAGCCCCTGGCTCAAACATTCTCCCACCACCACCAGGATTGTTCTATTGCCTCCAAATCGGTCTTCCTGACCCCAAATTGAGGGTGACTGTCCTTCTTTTCCCTTCCCATCCCCTTATTTTGGCTGCAGTAAATGTTCAAGCTGTGCTGCAGCTGCTGAGAAGCCTTGATCCAGCCTGACGTGAGCTGTTGTGCTCCGCTCTCCCACCTCCGAGAGAAGCGGCTGCGTGCAGCAAGAAACAGAAGCCCCTTTGCTCGGCCAAGGTGCCACTGCTGCAATAGCAGCTGGGCAGAGGTAGGACTATGTCCTTGGTGTCTCTGCCCTACTGCTTTGAGCTGCTCCTTGAAGAGTTATGCAATGTATTTGGGGGAAAACATACTCTCTTCTGTCCTTGTGAGATGAAAACATGAAGTCACAAAATTTACCATAGCCTTGTGCAGCAGGAAAGGTTTTGCTACAGCTAATTTTTATTGAACATGTTTAACCGGTGTTTTTAGTGTAATGGGCAATTACCACTAAGAGGAAATATCCCAGAAGCTTGCACAGGGGATTGCTGTGTAAGAGATTACTTAACTGAGTGCTTCTGAATGTCAGCATCTTTGCCACGAGAGTCCCTTAATTTCTTACTAGGTGCAGGAGGTAGCAGGTAAGACTAGCCTGTGTTTGGCAGCTCAGCTCTGCAAGTGGTTAATGTCGTACATGGCAAGGAGGCTAACAAGCTTTGGATGTTGGGCAAACTGGCAGCAAATCAGCTCAGGCTTTCCAGCTGTGCAGGCCCCCCAGTGCAAGCAGGATGCAGATACCCAAATTGCTTGTGGAGAAACCAGTCACCACCTGGTTTCGTGCAGGTGGCCCTCAAGTGGAGTGTACAGCCGAGACAGACCTCGGCTTGAGGCCGTGTGGTGCCTCTCGGAGCGGCTTTGTCTTCTGCGCTGGCTGACAAGCCCCAGGTGGTATCTCAACTAAACCGATGGCACAGTGCAGGAGCACAGTGGGGCTTCTGCTGTGCTGGCCAGTTAGCCCTACTGGGGACATCAGCTAAGCCATGTCTGCACTGAAGGAGGTTGGTTTACTCCAGATATCTGACCTAGGTTTTCTGTTTTCCAAGGTAATTCTTCCAGTATTTAACTAATTGGTAATATTAAGAACCGATGAATGTAGGATGTGTCAAGTGCCTGCAGACTTAATAATAATTAACAAGGATTAATGTGAAATGTGTTTAGTTTTCTACAGCTCCTAGCAGCCTTCGTCCCTGTTCTGCAGGGGCACCAGGTTGGTTGGTAATGCCAGTCTGTTGCACCCGTTAAACTGAAGGAGCCCAATTACCATTGTTGCACTCTAAGCACCAATTTTAATATTTAGTCTAGACCTTCTCATTAAATATAGGTGGGGAAGCCAGAGCATTGCAAAGGTGAAGAATTAAGCTGACCACCTCTCTGGTGTTGAGCATTTCGTGTTTCAGGAGACACAGCAGACATGATTTTAATTTGAAAATGTTAAGCTATGAGCTTTGCAGGGGACAGATGCGTGCTGCTTTGTTACTGAATGCCACCTTTTATCTGCCATGGTTTCCTTTTGTGTTTTTTTGGGGGTGACCAGGCATGTACTTCACAACTAAATAGTAAATTGTTTTGGCAGCATTAGGGACGCCTCTTATTGGAGTAAACAACATTTCCCCTATGCCTTGCATGCTTAGCAATGTGTAGGTGGTGTTTTCTGCTTCTCTCCATGCTCTGCACAAGTGATGGTGAATATCCAAGTGCTGAACTTGAAGTGGTTAATGCTGAGGCACTGAACAAATACAGCTTCTGCTGAGGAAATGTAGTCATCTTGTTTTAGTAATGAGCTTAAAGCATTTCAACATCTGCTCTCGGGGAGAAAAAGTAGTGTGGGGGATTTTGTTTGCTTGCTTTCAATCAGGAAGAGTAGCTTTTGATAACTTTGGTATAAAACCAAAAAAGCATAGGCAACTGAGACTTTCCTCCATCAAAGAAGGATGCATGGCTTCTGTGCAGCTTAAAACCTGCCCCACTATTACTATTTACTTCTAGTATTTGAGACTCACCCACTACAGATTTCATCCATCTAATGCAGGCTTGATTGAACAGATCATAGGAAACTAGTCAGGCACAGCATGTTTCTTCCATAGTTGGGATGGTATAGTGACAGATTGAGGCTAATATGGGACTACAGTTCTGCTTTCTACTTCCCTGCCAGAAGGCTGCATTTTATGGTAAACTAGAGAGGCTGTTGATGGATCCACATGTGGTAGTGGGCTGCATGAATCTAACGTGATCGTTGGGATGTGCTCAATCTCCACTTGCTGTTGAGATTCTGCTTGTGTGTGGTCTGTGTATGCACTGACAGCAGGGTTGCCTTCATCACAGGGGGTGACCAATCCTTTAGCTGAAGAGTCTCCATCAGCAGGTCTTCCATGTCATTTCCCTCCAGTTTGACAATCGTTTACTGTCAACAGATGTACTTTGAAGTGTTCTTTAAATGTGCCTTAGTCTTTCTGTGTTCCTCCCAAATCTGTGCCTGTATGTTGGAGAAGACTATACATGTGCATGTTCCATAGGTACAAATATCCTACAGAATAAAAAGGCTAAAAGTTGGCTACTTGCTTGAAATCTGTGTGCGTATGTGCTGCAGGGCAGGATTCTTTCTGCCCCAGGAGGTCCATCCTTTTTGGTTGCAGTAGGTAGCAAGAATCACTGGAAAAGGCCAAAGAAACTTTTTTGTTGTTGTTATGCCTCAAGAGACTGAAGTAATCTGCAGGAAAAGTTTCTAATGCTCTGCTGCTATTTTGTTCTTCTCTTAGGCAATCTCTGGGGAAACTTCAGCACACATTTCGTTGTGCAGTCTGATTGCTTTGGAGATTAAGGGATGATCAGTGGCTGGGGCTCTTGTAGTCGAACATTCAAGGCTTTCCAGGAGCCCTTTGGCAGCCAAAAATGGTATCAGACAGGTGATGCACTCCAATGGCTGGATGTAAACATCTGAAAGGGACAGGAGAGTGTTACTTCTTTGCCCCTAGCAATTTTTTTCCTCCCCCCTTCTACAATGCTATTGACACTTCAGGGACCTGACCTTTTCTCCGTGTTGGCACTTGGGGTAAATCATCCTTTAAGAAAATGTTTCCTGGAGCTGTTACGTGCCTGGGAGATAATGAATATGAAGTTTAAGTTTTGCTTGCATGGTGCTGCAGCTGATCAGACAGGTAAGTGTCAGCCTTGGCCCAAAAAGCTATGTGCAGGTGTTTTGGGTTTGTGTGTTGGGGTTTTGGTAGTGGGGAAGGGTTTGCAGGGGTGGTTCCTGTGAGAAGCTGCTAGAAGTTTCCCCAGCTCCATGTCGGATCCACCGCCGGCCAAGGCCGAGCCCGTCAGTGATGGTGGTAGCGCCTCTGGGAGAATGTACTTGAGAAGGGAAACCTGCAGTTTGTAGGGGGACTGGAATGTGAGAGGAACCCCTCTGGGGATCCCGAGGTCAGTGAGGAAGGAGGGGAGGAGGGGATGACCCCGCAGCCCATGGTGAGGTGGCAGGCTGTCCCCCCCCAGCCCATGGGGGGGAGCGGGGGAGCGGAGGCCCCTCAAGATGGCCAGGCCTCCATGGGAAAGCCCGCGCTGGAGCAGTCTGTGCCTGAAGGACTGCAGCCCATAGAAGGGACCCACGCTGGAGCAGTTGGTGAAGGACTGCAGCCTGTGGGAGGGACCCCACGGTGGAGCAGGGGACAAGTGCAGAGTCCTCCTCCCCCTGAGGAGGAAGGAGCGGCAGAGACAAGGGGTGAGGAACCGACCCCAACCCCCATTCCCCGTCCCCCTGCACTGCCGGGGGGAGGTGGAGAAATCGGGAGTGGGGTTGAGCCGGGAAGGAGGGAGAGGTGGTGGGAAGGTGTTCTAAGGTTTGGGTTTACTTCCTAATATCTTTGTTTTGATTTGATTGGTAGTAAATTAAATTGATTTTGTTTCTTCCCCAAGTTGAGTCTGGTTTTGACCCATGACCATAAGTGGCGAGTGATCCCTCCCTGTCCTTGTCTCGACCCACAAGATTTTCCTTGTGTTTTCTCGTCCCCATCCCACTGGGGGTGAGGAGTGAGCGAGCAGCTGCCTGGTCCTTTGTTGCTGGCTGGGTTGAAACCATGGCAGCAGGAAAGGGGCCTTCACTTGGGTGAAGACTTGATTTAAATTTTAAAAAGGAAACAAACAAAAAAATTGGGTATGTGATGCTGGTGTGGCAGTGTGGCCAGCCTAATAATAGGTGATGTTTACACTGTGGCAAGCAGGAAAAGGCATTTAAATACAGAGAGGGACCTTGGGAATCTCCTTGAAGGAGAGAATTTTTTTTTGGCATCTATGTCAGTAGTACATGTTTTGGCCATGTTCTAGGTACACATAACCTGGGAGAAAAGGTTATGTAGCTCAAGCTTTGATTGAAGATGAGTGTACATGAATGCATGCGTTCTGGCATGAGGTGATTATGTTAAACCTAACTAGTACTAAAGTCATGAATGTAGAATTGGGTTGAGCTACTGACAAAATAATATTTCTCTGCACCTTTTCCCTTCTGTGCATCAAATGGGAAATAGTACTTTCCTTTTTCACAAAGCAGTGGAGGTGTAAGTTATTAGTGTGAAGTATCTTAATACAATTTATAGATAATGCTCTTAAGAAATTTTCTTCTGTACTTCTGTACTGTACGCTGCTAGTGTAGGAGTTGCCATAACACAGCAGAATATTGATGTGTCTAATCCCCTCCACTCTGCATCTGGCAGCAGCCATTAGCTAGTACTCAGGAAAGAGGTAAAAATAGGTTAAAAATCACCAAGTAGTCCAGTGCTTTTTTACACAGGAGATAAAAATACTTTTATACTCTTGAAGCAAGTTGCTGTTCTTGGCCTAGTTAGCAGATCTGCAAACATTACTTCTGCTAAACTGTGAATGTAGTTAACTAATCTTTCTGGGGGTGGGGGGGCAAATCCATAACTACCTCTTGCCCTGACCAGATTTCTTGTGTGTCTTCAGAGACCAATTGCTTTGAACTTCTGTCTGTTCCCTTGTGTGTTTTCTTGCTCTGCTATGTTCCATGTATGCCATCCCTCCTTTCCCTTCTATTTCTTTATCCCACTCCTAATGTGGTGTTTTTGGAAGTGGATTAGTCCTAATTTTGTGATATTCAGTCCCTTTTCTGGCCCAATGTCTTTGTAAATGGATCATAGGGAGATTTCAGGAGGGAAGCATGGATTTTTCTGCTACTCTAGTGGTACAAAAGGATGTCAGTCCTAGATGTCCATTAGATGTTACTGTAATGAAAATGACTAATCACTTTGTAGTGACAAAAAGATTTCTAGCACTACATGATTAATCTTCTGTTTCAAATTCTTAATTACATCAAATATGCCCACTTCTAATATGGGAAACTTAGTTTGTCAAATACTTGGGAATCTGAAGCTTGTGGACATCTAAAGATGCTTTTCCTCATGAATGAAGATTCTAGCAGAATACTTAAATTAAGAAGAAAATCAGTATCCTTATTAATGAAGGAGATGCTGTTCTTGCAAAATCTCTAGCCAAAACCAGTCCCATAGAGTTCAGTGGGATTACATGGGTGAGTAAATGCAGCAAAGTAAAGGGAAAGAAATGACTGAAAACCACATTATTTGAATTTCTTTTTAGTTGAGGTTGAGAAATTCTGCTTTTCTTTAGGTGGGGATAAGGGATGGAATATGAAATGCACGCTTTGATTAATCCACTAAATCTGAACACTGAATTTAGGTCCAGTTCACATCTTGGTGCTGAAAGTGCAGTGAGTCTACTGCAGGGTACATGCGTTATGCTTATAACAAAAGTCTATATGCTAAAGCAATAACAAGATCTCATCACTTGGTTTTCTCTTTGTTTCTACCTTATGCATGTACAGACTGACCAAACAGATCTGGAAATATACCGGTGTTTTGAGATATCCTGGTTTGGTGATAGGTTAATACCTAAGGAAGCATGTAACTGCATGTCTCAAGAGTCGAGTGAAGTTCTTAGAAAAGATGTAAAAATAATAGATCTCTATGCACATGTTTTTAACTTGACTGCAGATGCAATGATCCCAGACTTATTGCCTTGATTTGCCCCCACCCCCGGGATTACCTGTGCCTGTCCCAGTTCCCTGCTGTTAGAGACACTTTGCTATTGCTCTCATCCTGTGGCATCTGAGCTTTCTGTCCCAAAGGGTAAAATGCAATCCTGTGAATTGGAGCTAAACAGAGATTTTAAAAATCAAGATGATGCATGTGATACAGGCTTTGGAACAGGCTGCCCAGGGAAGTGGTTGAGTCACCATCCCTGGAGGTATTCAAAAAGGGCGTAGATGAGGTATTCCATAACATGGTTTAGTGGGCACGGTTTATGGTTGGACTCAATGATCTTGAAGGTCTTTTCCAACCTAAATGATTCTATGATTCTATATGATCATGCACAATCTTCATATATCTTCTCTGGGAGCATGTGTCTGATGGATGAAGGTGTCTGGGTTTTGTAAAGCAAGTGTTATTTGTGGTCTCAATTTGTTGCACTTGATCTTGGCTCTGGCTTCACAGCTGTTGGCACTGCAAGGCTGTTTGGGAGAGCCAGTCTGGGTAGAGTTTCTTCTGGGAAGAAGCAGGGGTAGAACACAAGAGCCAGGGAGTGTGTAGCAGCCAGATAGTGCAGCTTTGCATTTCAGGTACGTGTCTGTTATGTGATTGACATCACTCCCACTGTACTTCTTTGTGAGCAGAGAGTAAAGCCGGTGATCTACATATTTAATTGATCAATCTGTAAAGCAGATGAAGCTGCATAATTGGTGTTACAAGTTGTTAGTTCAGTGTTGGTGCAGACGTCAAGGGAAGTGTTCATCTTGTATTACAGAAGTAAAAGACTGGGTTCAAGCAACAGTATCTGAAGGCACAGCTCTATTTTGGCTGTGGGTGAGGTCTGATTTTTTTTTTTCTTTTTTCTTTATCATAGTCAGTGAATTTGACTCTCTCTCCTAACCCTGCTTGGCATTGAGACTTACAGGGCAGCTTATTTGTGTTAAATAGAGCTTGAGGGATCTGAGGCAGGACTGGAGGAGGAACACTGCTCGAATGTTCCTTTGTAAACTGGCAGAAGAGTTTTTGCTGTTAACAAAAAGTTGCTCTGGATTTGTGCAGCGCCGCTGCTATGGAAATAAGCTGTGGCTTTCTGAGCATGGAACAGAAGAAAAATGCACTTTGCACACTGACTCTTCTGAAATGGTTCATTGAAGTGCAGTGATTTATTTAGCAGTAACGCCTTTCGGAACGTGATAATAAAGTTGCCTGAACAAGGTAACGTGTGTGTTTTAACCCCAATTTGAGGAGAATCCGAATCAACATTCTCTGCAGCGGGGTACTGGCGCAGCGTGTCATGCCTGTTACAGTAAGGTTGTAATAGGCTGTGAGAGCCGAAGCAGAAGGAAACGGTATCTGAACAGACAGGCTTTGCTACAGGCTTCGTGACAAAGAAACACAATAACAAAGCAAGCGATAAGTAAGATAATTCTTTTTAGGAGTGGAATAACATCGCGCTCGGTGAACTTCAGCCATCGTTCCGTTGGCTGCGCTCCCCACCAAGCTACGAACGCTTTGAGCGGGGGGGTGGAAGGGGCCGGTTCCCCGTCTCTTTGCCCCTCCACGCCCCAGCCC
>NW_010973123.1:406394-406906 GCF_000737465.1 Haliaeetus leucocephalus
CCCCCCCGCCGCCCCCTCGGCCTCACCTTTCCCCCGCTCTTAAAAGGGAACCGCCGCCGAGGGCCACGGGACGGGGCTGCGGAGCGGCCGGGCTCGCTTTACCCTGCCTCCGCGCCTGCGGAGCGGCCTCGCCCGCCAGCGAGGGAGCGATCGAGCGAGCCGCCCCGGGGTGCTGTGGCGGCGGCGGGGAGCCATCTTGTCGAGCCGGGCGGAGGGGTCCCGGGCAGGGCTCCGCCGGGGCTCCCGGCCGAAGCTGCCTCCCTCCTGCCCCGCTTCCCTTCTGGCTCGATCCCGGCGCCCGGCAGGCATCGCCCAGCATGCCGATCGCCCACTTGCTGGAGCTATGGAAGGGGATAGAGGTGGAGCCCATGGAGACGGAGGTGAGCGGCCGCCGGCCCCCCTCGCCCGCCGCCTGGCGAAATGGGGGGCGATGGGGGATCCCCGCCGCCTCCGCTCGCTACCGGAGGCTCGGCTCGGGAACCTGTTGCCCCGCACCCGGAGCGGTTTGGAGC
>NW_010973123.1:407526-421090 GCF_000737465.1 Haliaeetus leucocephalus
GTTTTTTTTTCTTCCCCCCCCCCCCCCCCCCCCCCCCCCCCGCACCGGTTCTTTGGTCGGAGTAGCGTAACAGGGTTTTGGGGAGAGGGACGGAGGGGGGTGCAACTTAACTAGCCAGGTGACAGGGATCACAAAACGCTTGCCTCAAAAGAGGAGTTGCTGAACTGTAGAAAAGGCTTCATTCATATAGAGTGTTTAGTTTACATATTTAAACAACGTAGGAGAAGTGAAACTACGATGTATTATACCAGCACGGCTCATTCTGGAGTCCGTAGGTTAAGAAGGAGTAGGGGGATTCCGGAGGTTTGTACCATGTAATTCATTTCTGAGCACTGCCGCTTGCTCCGCTTTGTGTGATGCAAGGAATCTGAGGGCTAACAAACAGGTTGTATCTGGGAAACAGCGTATTCTTCCTGGGTTTGTTTAAGTAGTCAGCTGACACCTCGTTAAGTCACTTTCCCAATGAGAAGACTTGTATAACTATACTTAGAGTGAACAGGTTTTTGCTGAACATATAGAAATGATGCTTTTCTCTCCACCCCCAAGTCTGCCTTTCTATTGACCACAGTGTTCAAAGTGCATGTACATGCTGGTTCTATTACTTCCTTACTTCCTCCCTCACTCACTCCCTCCTAAAACCAGTTTGTTTTGTTAGCGTCCGTATTTTTCTTTCTGCCCCAGACAGAAAACACTTCAGTTGTTGCTCGGATTGCTTTTTCTGCCCTCATCTTCTGGGAAAAACTTCCCTAGATCATAGGGTAAGCTCCTGCACGAAGGCCCAATGCCCATTGTTTGGGACAACAGCTTTCTGTTGTCACCTCTTTTGTTGGTAGAGGACCATTTAGACCTTTCTTCCAGAAGAAACCATGTGGGTCTCCTTACCGAGTGTACCTGACCCTACAATGCTAGTTAACCAGATATTTGGTTTTGTGGGTGGGTTTTGGTTTGGTTTGTGGTGGTTTTTTGTTTGTTTGTTTGTTTTGCATTTCCTGCTTTAAAGAATACCATAGCTATGAGATATACTGTTCTATCACTCTTGCTGAGATTTCACTTACAAAAAGCTTATGGAGGGTTAAGGAAGGACAGGCATAAACTTTTGCAGTTTAGATGAGAACAACAGATGAAGCACCATTTATTGGCTCTATTGTTATCTCTGAGCAGGTTAAAGATATCGTATAGCTTATAACCCTTTTAAATCATGCTGTAGATAGAATTCCTAAAGTACTGTTTGCCCAACTCTAGTGAAGGTACATAGAAATTAATTTCATCTCTTGTGGGCTATTGTCCATGAAGACCAGTCTTCTTTTCAAACAGCAACGACATTTACTCTTTAATGAGCTGAATGTAGCTTAAACACTAGCGATTGGGCTGATTTGAGGGAGCTGCCACAGGCTCTGGATCTGTGTGGGATAAAATGTTTTCATGATTGTCTGCAAGTTGTTCTTTTTCACGGAAGCTTTTCACAGTTAGTAGGCAAGGAGGGAGACAGTTTTATTCTTTTATGCATATGGACCTCTTTCTCCTCCCCTTCCTTAATGCCAAAAAAACTTCTAAAATAGAGGCATTTATGAGTGCCTGTGCATGACTCAGGTGAATGACTTGCAGATATTAAAGACAGCATTTATAGTAAATCAATTGCTTGATAAGGAAAAGTGCATTGAGGGCATGTTCTGTATTATGTTTTATAAAGGAAGGTTGGAGCAAAATCCTGTTTCTTTCACCTGTTGACTTGGGAGGTCGTTAATTGTGTCTGACAACTAAGCAAGAAAATTGGGATATTTGCTGGGTCTAGAATTTCTTTGTGGGTAGGCAAAGTTATTGATCCCTCTCAAGCTGGATGGATGAGGTAGTGAATTGCAGCCTTGGGAATATTTTCCTGAGGAAGGGCTGCATGATCAAGCTCTATGTAATCTTTCTACCTATTTTCCAAAGGGTTCATCACTTAATAGATTTCAGCTGAGCACCCATTAAATGACAATATTTAAATGGGAGTTGAGTGTTTAGAAAATTTGATCCTGTGTATACATATATTCTCCCTTCTCAGCAAGAAATACTGTTCTCATTCTCTAGTTTATTCATGGATAATCTTGTTCCGTTCTTCATTGTGCAATTTCTATGACAAATGTGGTTTTGACTATTTATTAGCAATTTTAATAGTGCTAGTGTGCTCTTGCTTTCTCCTATATCTCTTAGTACAGGTAAATTAACCTTTGAATCCATGACGACCTGCTCTCTCCAAGATGTATAAAATGCTGAGGGTGGAAAATTGAACATGCCTGCTACAGTAGTATAAATTTGGAGTGACTTAACTGACTAAAAGTAAACTGACTGTGTTTTGTGCTAGAATCTGGCTTAGACTTGTGTATTTCTCAATAACATGTATTTACAAGACTTTTTCCCTCTCTTTTCTCTGTTCACTAGCCTGTGGTGGAAGATGCTGCCCTGGATGAAGAACCTGCAAAAGAGGTAAATCTGTTTTGTTCATGGATCACACAAATGTTAGGAAATTATTATGATATAATCTTCTGCCTTCACGGAAACAAAATGTCTCTGGTACTTCTCCACATGCTTCTGGCCCCGAAGATGCAAAACCAACCCATTTTTTGGTCTCTTATTACAGGATCAAGTGAAAAAAGGGGAATAGACTTGTTCAACTACAGGTTAGGGAATTTTATTTTACATATATTATCCTTGTGCTGGTTTTCCAAGAAAGAACATAAAACTTCATGAGGTCTATTGATTTCTTGCAGAGAAGATTTTGTGATGACTTCAAAAAGAGTAGCTGTCATCAGAACAATGCTTGTGTATTGTGAATTGTGCCTGATGAATTAACCCCAAATACTATTAAATTGAATTAAATTGTGTTTGTCCACTAGGATGCTCTTCATCGAGAGCAAGACTGAGCTAACTCTTTCTTTCAAGTTAATCTGTTGTTTGTATTATTGTAGCATTGTACTATTCTGCTAATTTAAAACAAAACCAAAAACACCTACAGAAAAACACAAGTCTTGCCTCAAAGTGTTTAAATGTCAACTAGAGGAGATAGAAGGTGATATGAAAATACAAAGCAGGTGAGAACAAATCAACATTCACTATTATGATGAGCTGAGGGCAAAGTTTGACTGTAAAACTGGCTGCTGCTTGTCCTAGGTGCTGCTGGTTTGTGTAGAGCAAATCAAGGTGTGCTTGAAAGATGGTTAGGCTTCTCCTGATTTCAAAAAGTGAAGGAGACTGAATCCTTTCAGGATTGAAGGAAGGCTGCAAAGGCACTTGTCTAAATAGCCACCTTTGAACACACTAAGCTTCCCAGTATCTCTTATTCTTTGGAATTTCAAACTTACCTTTGTGATGTTTAGTTTTCAGTGCCAGGGTAAGTTTTTTGTTACTTTCTGCTATGTTAAAGGAATAGTTGTAACCCCCCTAATGACAGAAAGGAAGAAGAAATCTTAGTTTTGAGCTCTGTGAAATGGATGCAGCTTCCAAATGTAACTTTTTCCCCCCTTTTCTGTTTTTTAAAAAAACAGCACTAAATTACTCTTCAGAAAGCTTGGGGCTGAAATGAAGTGCACGTGTTGGGGCTTATGTTCTTTGAGAATATTGCTGAAGATTAAATTTCTGGTTTGTGGGTTTGGGTTTTAGGATTTTTTTTTGTGAAGATAGCCTTCATTTCCTAAATGAATTGAAACCTAGTTAACTTTCATTAGGGATGCATCTTATAATTCTTAAGTTTTCAATTTGGCAGAAAAAAATTGCATGTAATGAGTACTTATATAGAAAACACAGTCCTGTCTTATTTTCTGATGCGTTTACTGCTGTAAGTATTACAATTTGCAATTTGGTATCTGCAATAGCGTTTATCTTTCTGTATGTCTACTCCTGCCTCAGCAAGGCAATTGCAGTGTCTGTGCCAAGTGGGAGGATGTACTTATGTCTGATTGAAAAACCTGCTGCACTTGTGCATTATAAAACCACATACACAGGGACCACTAACAAATGATTGACAGTGAAATATCACTGTCCAATGTAGAAGTACCCTCACCCTTCACTTAACTTTCCTCCATTCGCCTTCATTATGTGGTACTACAGAAAAATAAAATATGAAAAACTGGCTGGTTTTTGCCCTTACTCTGCTGCTGTCATGTTATTTTAACCCTTTACTGGCTTAGTCTGTAAGCCTGTTCTATTTCTATGAAGCTTGCATCTTACTGTAGTGGTATTGTAGGAAAGAATGGTCTGCTGTTCTGGTGGCTTTCTTACTGATAGCTGTACTGTGCCCAAGCCCAAAGCCATTTTTTTCAGGAAACATTAAAGCATGGCTTAAAGGGTGAATTTAAATCATGTAATGCAAGGGATCACATTTGCTCAAAGGATGGTCTTGTAAATAACCTGCTTTAGGCTATGTTGGCCTCCTGCTGTTTCTCTTACCCCATGTGTAGTATGGACAAATGAGATGGCAAAATGTATTATAAAAACTGCACCTCTCATTTTTGAGGCCTGGTCTTACTGTTGATGGACAAGTACTTTAAAAGTCTTGGGGGACATAAATTAACAGCATTGTTGGATACAGCAAGCATTTCTTGGTCCTAGAGTAGTATGTATCAGCTCTGCTCTAGAATTGTCACCTAAATTACTCAGGGTTGCTATCACCAGGGTGTTCCCCTAGGAGGTCTTCCCAAAGCCCATGGACCCTGTTTGCCCTGCCACAAAGGCAAGCAAGTTAGCTGATGGGAATTTCCTTAAGAGAGAACTTCAGACTTCTGCAGCAGTCCTTGCTTAGACCTGTGGGATGCAGTTTTTCCATAAAGTGATTCTTTTTGGCAAACTGGCCTTTTTTGTTAGGGAATGATAAGTTTGACCACGTGATTGTTAGAGGCCCAGACATGCTTAAACAAGGGTGATGTGCCTTGTGGTCTGGTCTAGGTCCAAGTTAAGCATTGACATTCTATCTAAATCCTCCTTGAAGGTGCAGTTGGCAGCAAAATTCTTTGTCACATCTTTCTAAAATAGTGAGCATGTGTGCAATACAGCTCACAGCACTTTGAAATTACAGCAATCGGAAGGTAGATTGTAACATTGCTTTGAGCTTTCAAGGGAACTTGTATGCACTAACTGAAAGCTTGTACGAGGCTCTCGGGGGAAGTAGAGGAGAGATGCGGTGGAAGTGCTGATACCCAGCCAGAAGCAGAACTGAGTAAATCCTCTTAAGTTTTGCTCTATGAAAATTGCATGGCAAAACTGAAAATGGCAGGATCTAGGCTTACTGTTAACCCCTGTACAGAGCTTCCAAAGACACATGTAACTTCTGCTGATACTCTGTACTCTTGTGCAAATGCCAATAATAGAATTGGAGGGAGCAAAGGTGGTTGCTCTGTGTGTAGTCGCATGACAAACGTGCATTGCAGGCACTGCCACTGTCCATAGAGGATATGAATTTATTGGATCTGCAATGAAAGATCAAGCTTTTATAACTAATGGCAGTTACAGCTGATGTGATAGTGTTTAGGAGCTGAAGAAAAACTATGTTGAATGATCACAGTGAGGAAAGCACAAAACCTCCATAGCAGTGGAAGCTTTATATTTGTTTCTGTAGTGCTACTGCTATCAAGGTAATGATAAATGCTCATAGCATCATAGAAAGCTGATGTTGGAAGGCACCTCTGGAGATCCTCTAGTCCAACCCTCCCTGCCTTGCTCAGAGCAGGGTCAGCTACAGGAAAGTGCTTGGGACTGTATCCAGCTGGGCCTTTGTAAGGACACCACAAACTTTCTGGGCAGCCTGTTCTAGTGTTTGATCACCCTAAGAGCAAAAACATTTTCTTGTGTTTAAATAGAATTTCCTGTGTTTTGGTTTGTGCCCACTGCTTCTTGTCACTTCACTGGATACCACTGAGAAGAGTCTGGCTCTGTTGTCTTTATTTCCTTCCTTCAGGTATTTATACATAAGATCCATTCTCCATTCCTTCCCTGTCCCCTGTGTTGTCTTCTCCAAGGGGAGCATTCCAGCTTTCTCAGACTTCCCTTTTAGGTCGGGTCCTCTCACCCCTTAATCATTTTTGTGGTGGTCCACCTTCACTGGGCTTGCATTAGTATGTTAATGTCTCTGGTGCACTGGGAAGCCCAGAATAGGATACCACTCTAGATGTCTCAGCAGTGCTGAGTAGAAGGGAAGGATCACCTCCCTTGACCCGCTGGCACCACCTTTTCTAATAGAGCCCAGGGTGTTGTCAACTTTCTTTGCCAAAAGGGTGCATTGCTGGCTCATGTTCAACTTGTCCATGGGAACTCCAGCTCCTTTTCTGCAAAAATGACTTCCAGCTGTTTGGCCCCCAGCCTGTAGCAGTGCATAGGGTTATTCTTCCCAAGGTGCAGGACCTTGCATTTCCCCTTTGCTGAGCTTCAGGGTAATCCTGTCAACCAATTTCTCCAGTCAGTAAAGGTCCCTCTGAACAGCAGCACAGCTGTCTGGTGTATCAGCTGCTACTCCATGTTTTGTAACATGTACAAACTTGCAGACTGTGTACTCTGTCCAATCATCCCAGTCGTTAATGAAGATGTTGAACAATACTGGACCCAGTGTTGACCCCTGGGGTATGCCAGTAATGACTGGCCTCCAGCTGGACTCTGTGCTGATCACACAACCTTTTGAGTATGGCAGTTCAGTTTTTGATCCATCTCGCTGTCCGCTTATCTAGTCACTACTTCATCAAGTTGTCTGAGATGGTGATGTTGAGACAATGTCAAAAGCCTTGCTTCATCAAGACAAAAACCACTCACTGCGCTACCCTCGCACACCAAAACAGTCACCTCTTCATAGAAGGCTGCCAGGTTGTTTAAGCACAATTTTCCTCTTCACAAATCTATGCTGTCTACTCCAAATCATCTCCTTGTCATTCATATGTTTGGGAATTCTTTCTAGAAGGATTTGCTTCATCACCTTTCCAGGGATCAAGGTGAGTCTGACTGGCTTGCAGTTCCCTGGATCCTCCTTCCTGAAGGTAGGAACTACATTTTGCTTTCTTCCAGCTCTCAAGAAGCTCTCCTAATTGCCATGAATCTTTGGAGTATTGAGACTGGCCTCACAATGACATCAGCCAGCTCCCTCAACACTCATAGATATATCTTATCAGGTCCTACAGATTGTTTTTTCTTAAATGTCCAGTTTGTTTAAATGTTCCCTAACCTGATTCTCTTCCACCAAGGACAAGTCTTTCTTTGCTGCCTGTCTCGGGGGCTTGGGATTCCCAAAGGCCCAGTACTGCCAGTAAAGACCAAGGCAAAGAAGGCACTGGGTACCTGGGCCGCCTTGCATCCCTTGTCACCATCTCCCCTTCCCCACTCAGCAGCAGGACCAAAGGTATTTCTTTTGCTGCTGATACACCTGTAGCAGCCATTCTTGTTGCCCAGGGTTGTGATCCTGCTTTTTGCTTTGTTCTTTTCTCTCAGGATCTTGAGTTCTTCCTTCTTGTGGTAACTGCAACCAAGACTGCCCTTGAACTTCACATTCCTGACCAGTCCTTCCTTGTTTGTAAGGATCAGGCCCAGCAGAACAATTTCCCTCAGCAGCTCCTTGATCACCTGTGTCAGGAAGCGCATTCATCAATGCAGAAATCTCCTGAACTGCTTGTGCACTTTCAGAAGATACCAGGGTGGATAAAGTGGATCCTTTGAGGATCAGGGCCTGCACGCATAAGGCTTCTTCCAGTTGTCTGAAGAAAGGCTCTACTTCTTCCTGATGGGGTTTTCTGTAGCAGGTACCTTCCACAGCATCGAGGCACATCTGTGCTAGTGTAATGCTGCACTGCCAGTAACAGCCTCTCTTTCAAAGGTGCTAGAGTAGTATTCAACTACAGAGACAACGGAGAATGTTTCCAGGCTGTTTGTTGTGATCATCACTAGGATTACCTCAAAACAGCTTAACCAGTGTACACAAGTACTAGAATTGCTGGTATATCACTTCATTTCTCTGACCAAAAAAAAGTGGCTAACTTAAGGCAGGTCAGAACGTTCTGGTTTGCCATTCAAAGAGTTGCTTTTGTTGCAAAATTGGAGAGGTGGTTGTTGGTTTTTTTTCAGTAGTATCTGGTAAACTTTCCCTTGTGTCTCCCACTTCTTTTGATCAAAAGTCCATACTAGGTGTATTGAGACTGTTTAATCAATTATAAAACTAAATGTATGTTGTGGATGATTTTTAATAGTAATCATAATGACTGTGTAGCAAAGCAAAAAAGTCTGCATCTCGGTTGTTAAGCTTGCAGGCCACGGCTTAGTATGCATATTGAGGGTCTACAAAACAGAATAACTGTAAATTTCTCTGCTGCTTCATGAGTTGTGTGTTTTGGATGTCGGCAATGATCAACCTTCCTGGGGCAGGAGGTTGTTAAAGAGAATGAGTGAAGTTTCTTGGTTATTTGTATCTGTGTATATGTTTTTATATGTATATACACACACCCCCTCATGTGACCAGCAAGATCATGGAGTGGATCCTCCTGGAAACTATGCTAAGGCACATGGAGAGTAGGGTGGTGATTGGTAACAGCCAACATGGCTTCACTAAGGGCAAATCCTGCCTGACAGATTTGGTGGCCTTCTACAACGGGGTTACAGCATTGGTGGATAAGGGAAGAGCAACGGGTGTCATCTACCTGGACTTGTCCAAAGCATTTGACACTTTCCCGCATGACATCCTTGTCTCTAAATGGGAGAGACATGGATTTGATGGATGGACCACCTGGTAGATAAGGTACTGGCTGCATGGCTGCACTCAAAGAGCTGTGGTCAACGGCATGACACCCGAGTGGAGAGCAGCGTCAAGTGACGTTCCTCAGGGGTAGGTATTGGGACCGGTGCTGTTTAATCTTTGTCGGCGACGTGGCAGTGGGATTGAGTGCACCCTCAGCAAGTTTGCAAACGACACCAAGCTGCGTGGTGCTGTTGACATGCTGGAGGGAAGGGATGGCATCCAGAAGGACCTTGACAGGCATGAGAGGTGGGCCTCTGCAAACCTCATGAAGTTCAACAAGGCCAAGTGCAAGGTCCTGCCCATGGGTCGGGGCAATCCCAAGCACAAATAATACAGGCTGGGAGAGGAGTGGATTGAGAGCAGCCCCGAGGAGAAGGACTTGGGGGTGTTGGTTGACGAGAAGCTCAACATGACCCAGCAGTGTGCACTTGCAGCCCACAAAGCCAACCGTACCCTGGGCTGCATCAGAAGAAGCGTGGCCAGCAGGTCAGGGGAGGTGATTCTCCCCCTCTACTCTGCTCTCGTGAGACCCCACCTGGAATACTGTGGTCAGCTCTGGGGCCCCCATATAAGAAGGAGATGGACCTGTTGGAGCGAGTCCAGAGGAGGGCCACAAAGATGATCAGAGGGCTGGAGCACCTCTCCTGTGAAGACAGGCTGAGAGAGTTGGGGTTGTTCAGCCTGGAGAAGAGAAGGCTCCGGGGAGACCTTATAGCAGCCTTCCAGTATCTGAAGGGGCCCTACAAGAAAGCTGGAGAGGGACTTTTTACAAAGGCATGTGGGGGTAGGACAAGGGGTAATGGCTTTAAACTGAAAGAGGGTAGATTTAGGTTAGATGTAAGGAAAAAGCTCTTCACTGTGAGGGTGGTGAGGCACGGGAACAGGTTGCCCAGAGAGGCTGTGGATGCCCCATCCCTGGCAGTGTTCAAGGCCAGGCTGGATGGGGCTTTGAGCAACCTGGTCTAGTGGAAGGGGTCCCTGCCCATGGCAGGGGGGGCTGGAACTAGATGATCTTTAAGGTCCCTTCCAACCCAAACCATTTTATGGTATGTTTCTATGATACAAAAAAACCCTCTGTACCTTATTAAAAAACTCAGGTCATAGGAACAGCATGTCCTTTCAGGGAAAAACAAATAGGAAGCTGATCATCAAATGAGTGGTACGGCACAGAGTGTAGAGAAGTATAATTATATAATGTAAAAACTCTTGAGGTGGGAAGCCTAGTTCAGGTTGCTAGATGATGACAACAATGTTTACTTAACATGCTGCTTTTTTCTTTCTCTATAAAAAACCACAAACCCTCAGAATTAAGGAACCATGTTTTAAAAAAAAAAACAACTTCAAAGTAATGAAACATTGTTTTCTTATCAAGGAATGCATTATGATCACAGTAAATAAGTAACTGTGAGTCCAGATATTATTCTGCACACCTCTCTAAAACACAGATTCATACAATTCTCTGGGATGACTTTGTTTCTTTCTATAAAAGTAGATACTGAGTGAGCTCAAATGCAGGCCCTTAACTGATTACCGGAATGTGATGACCTTGCATAGATCCTTACAAAATTATACTGGTGATGTATTTAAGAAACCAATTAAGGGTATTTTCTCCTTCCCACAGCTCTTCTTTGAGCATGTTATGTAGGTAGTGTAAGCTGTTTTACCTTAAGTAAATTTTTAAAAATTTTTAAAAATCAAGTGCTTGGCTCTGAAGGATTTGGTAGGTAATAACTTCATAAATTGACTTTGGAAATCAAATTCTTTTATGTATTCTGGGAATTCATCCACAGTGCCCATTTTTTAGCCTTTTTTTTTTTTTTTTTTTTTTTTTTTTTGGTAAATAACTGCAATTTGTTTTGGAGTGAAATTGATCAGGCAACCAACAGAATACTGGTTTCTGTTTAAACTTCATGCAAAATAACATATATAAAAATGTGCCCTTGATGGAGGTGGAGGGTTGTTCTTGACTTTGGATAAATTGTGAGAGGGGACAGCTGGGGTTACAGAATGAATGAAGTGTCCCCTTCTCCTATTGCATATCAGGGCCTGTGTTCAGAATCCCAGCACTGGAGGGAAAGCTGACAGAACAGCTGTGCTGCTGTCTTTGAATGAGAATGTTGTTACTTCTGATTCTTTAGAAATTGACTTTTTTTTGTCATCAGCCTTATCAACTGGATTGGGACAGACATAGGGGAGATATCAGTCTAAAAAGAAGAAAACATGATTTTTTTAACTTCTCCCCCCCTATAATTCATACAGCAAATAGAGAGACACATAAAACTTCAAATGTTTGGGGCAAAGTAGTGTGTAGAAAAAGTTATTACACAAACTGAAAGAATTGTGATGTTTGAACGGGACATCATTCAACTTAAAATGTTTAAGTTAATGTTAAACTTTGGTTTCTAGCTATTTTTACTGCACAGTGTCTGCTGCTTTTTTGAATTATTCTTACTGCTTTCTGACTGTGCTGTTGTGGCTCAGATGCATCAGAGACAGGATAATAGCATTTAAAAAAACTTCTGAAAAAGTCTGTGAACCTTCAACCCCTCTGGCTTTCTGCAGCCATTGCTAAGATGCTGATGATCTACGGTGAGTGGCAACCTGCGTTGAAACAATTCTTTCCATGGTGAAAGGGTGACAGATCCCATTTCTCAGAAAGCTTGGTCTTTAAGAACCAAAAATGAACTCAGGTTCAGTATCTGTTGAGACCCTAGATGAGGAGGTGATGTGTTTTTAGCTGGCAGAGAAGGTAGCTGACAATTGTAATTGGTGGCAGAGCTTTTCTTACTTGACATAACAGCTGATGCTTGCTCCCACTGAAATGTAACTCCTACATGTGTTGGCCGTGATCTTCTTGAGCCTTTATTGAATCAGGACTTTGCTGTGGCAGTGATCTTGCCTCTGTTCCTGATACTCTGAGAACTATTGACGCAGTGGGACGATGCAGTCTGCAGAGTTCAGGGACAATGTATGGCGGCGGTGTGTGTGTGGTTTTTGGTTGTGTGTTTTGGATTTTTTTAAGTTTGCAGTGTTTAGCTATTGAACAAGCAGCTAACCAACCAAATTTTTTCCTAAGTGGACACCAAAACGGTTAACTTGATTTATTCAGTCAGGCAGGCGTTCAGGTGCATAGCAATATACGTGTTCAGAAGCTTTTAAAATAAACTTTGCAGCCTGGACTGTAGCAGCCACTACTGAGCAAATGCCATGCTGAATGAGGAAAAGAAGTTCTGACAAAGTATATGTAAGACATAAAATACTTCACAGATTTAGGCTGCTTGATTTTGAACAAGGGTTATTACTTAAGACAAATGAAAGTTCATCTGTGGAAAACTGTTCCCTCACAAAAATGAAGTTGTTCCATAATGCACTTGGTGCCCAAGAAAGCGTGCTGGCTATGAAAGAGTTGTGTCATCAGGAGAGATGAGTCACTTGGCAGACCCCAGAGTCAAGGGTAAATTGTTTCCGTGATGAGTGTGGTGCCTCCTAGAGAGCTGTATTTTTTAAAGTGGAAACAAACTACAATTTGCACATAGATGGTTACAACACTAGGGTGAGAAAATCCATTCTTCATCAAAATGAGCTGAAAGTCAATTGTTTTCCCTTTTTTCCTAGCTTACTCTAGTTTTCTTGTTCACTCTGTGGCTTGTTCTCTCCTAAGAACATAGTGTTTTGTGTTGAAATAAGAATTCTTCCTTTGAATCCTCTTCTCTACTTTCCCCCTACTTCCAAGGTTTATAAGTAACTTTTCCCAAAGAAAAAGTGATGTGGCAAAGAAGCAAAATGAGCACTGCTGCTGTTCTGGAAGAAAAATGTTGCTCTGACTGCTTTATTCCAGAGATTTGATGGGAGAAATTGGAAGGTAGCTCTACCATCTGTGACTTAAAATAAAAAAAAAATATTCTCAAATAGACATTGTGAAGCACAGAAGAATTATCATGTTGTCATTTAGATGTCAAGAATTAAGCTTCTGTTTCTAACTAGTTAGGTGTTTCAGGGTGCAATTTATTTTACCCTAGACCTGACTCGTTTTCCCTGTTGACTGAAAAGGGAGCTTTGGGTAATAAATTAGTCTGGCTGTATTTGAACAAATGAGTCAAACCCAGAACTTCTGCAAGTTTATAGGACAACTGATCAGTACGTGTGCATGCTTATTAGACTCAGGGTTCCACAAAAATTGTGTGGAAATTTACAATGGTGTGTGAAGTCTGTGGTGTGTTTTTTGTTGCTGCTCTAAATAAGGAGGAAGGCCAATTACCTCTTCTTAAGGACCTGGATGCTTAAAAACTAGCAGATGTTTTCTCTCATTTGGCCAATTATTTCTGGCATGTGGTCGGGAAATTCATGTTGTATAAACACCTCTGTGGAAGACAGAGGGTTGCATCCACACCAGAAAAGTGTGGAGCTGAATATAAATATCTGATATCAAGGGTTGCAGGTGGGTGTTTGTACAGTATTGCTTCTGTGAATCTAACTGCAAGTCCCCAGCTGTTCAAAACTTTGATCCAGCATCTATATAGAATTTCTTGCATGTCTAAGTTGCTTGAAGTGTACATATCATGATCAAATGACCTCTGCATAATGAAGTTATGAAGTTAAAGTAGTTAAGTTAAAGTTATGAAGTTAAGTATGAAGTTAAAACCTTAAGTCTTCTAAACACTTTTATTCTGGATGTGAGGAGCTTAATAAATGACAAATTCTGACACTGCTTAGACCCATCTCATCCCAAATTTGCTTAGACTTCCTGATTGCTATTTTTGTCTTTAGCTGTCGTTCCCCCCCCCCCCCCCCCCTTTTCTTTTTTTTTTGTGAGTTTGTATTTTG
>NW_010973123.1:421100-433681 GCF_000737465.1 Haliaeetus leucocephalus
TTTTTTTTTTTTTTTTCGGTGCCCCCCCCCCCCCCCCCTTATTGCTATGTTTGTGTGAAGTTGGTAATTAGAGTGATTACTAGGTTCCTTTAGTCTGGTCTAGGATTCTTCTGTTACCAAACTTCAAAAAGAAAAGGGGAGGGGAAAGCATAGTGTGTACTAATTGGCAGTCGTGTGTATGATGGATGACTGAAGTACAGTCTATCCCTTTCATTGATGTCTTGTGTTATTTGTGGTATCCTGAGTTTTAAGTGTGCTGTTTAAGCATGTTTATTCATACTTAGGTGCTTGAATAAATAGCCTGATCCTTTTACCACAATTCTCACCTCTAATAATCAGGAACTGTGGATGGTTCTCAACATTTACTAATCTAAAACTTTTTTACCTTTTTAGTCCAATTCTCAATTTTCAGCAGTGGTGAGAAGGTAATCCTAATATATTTAGTAGTAACTCTTATGGGGAAAAAAAAATTCCAAACAGTACAATGAGTAATATGATACTGCTAAAAAAAGCTGATACACTCTTGTACATGAGACTATGTTATTTAAGGGAGCTGATTGCTTCCTGGTATGTGCTAATAACATGCATGTTTAATTTATATCATCTCCTTCATTTTCCTATATAAAGTCTTGTATTATGATAAACAGTTTTGAGAGAGGCTTCTTGTACAGTTTATACTACTGCAGCTTTTAACACAATTTGCTTTACTAATCTATATTTTTTTAAGGAGACTAAAGGTTTTGAGTCACCCTTCTGATAACGGGAGCTGATACAAAGGTATTAAAATGCAAAAGTAGCGTCTTGGTTACGTCAGTGAGCCCTTGCTGAGTTTGTCATCTGAAAACTGTTTCTGACATACAGGAGAAGTGTACCTGTGAATTTCTGTGTCCCATAGTGGGCCTGAGGGCTGCGTTACAGACGACAGCACTGGTAGCTGAAGGTGCAGAGCACCGTGCTTGAAATGCTGCAGCTGCGGTCTTGAAAGCTACTCTGAGCGCTCTGCCCAGCTGAATAGGGAAAGAATGGTAAGGGAGGTGTGTGTTTATATATATATATACACACACACACACATAGGTATTTATGCTTTTAGCTAAAAAGGATGTCTTTGAAATGCTTGGTCTCTTCATCTCTTTTCAAGTCACTTTAGGAGGCTCCTTAGAAGGGGGAGAGTAACAGGAGGAGGAAGGCTAACTTCTGTTCCAAAAATCAAAGCTAGAGCAAGGTGATGCTTAGCATTCTCCAGCCTCCTGACTGCACCTGACACAATGGGCCTCTGAGGTGAGACGTGTCTGAAGCCTGTCCTGCAGCAACACTGCAGAGGAGCTGGTGGCAGAGGTGGGGGTGATGAAGTCTATCCAGAGGGAAGTTTTTCCTAGGGTAGCCTCCTTTGGTCTGTCTTGTTTGTCAGCATGTGGTATGATCCAGAAGTAGCCTTGGTTCCTTGGCCCTGGGGGTGCCAAGCAAGGTCAGAGCTCCATCCCAGCAGGGCTGGGTGCTAGGTACCTTGATTCACACAGAGGCGTGCTTGGGGCTTCCTTCTCAAACAACCATCTAGGTTCTCCATGAATGCCTAAATGATCTCTTGCACTGTTAGCAACAAAATACTTGGAGAAGATTATGTCAAAGCTGAATACCTAGGACTGATACGTATAATGCTGTTACTTGTAGGGGGAAGCTGAAGGAGTACCCATTTCCTTTAAATATGGTAGGGTTGCTGTAGACTTGCATTAGATGCACAGAGCACATCTGACCCAGAGAATGGAGTCAGAAGATCTGTCAGGGCTGGAGATTGTGTGTCTCTGGGATAACTTCTATATCTAATTACTTTATCCTCTTGAATTTCCTGGTGTCAGTTTTCCTAGCCTAGCATATGGTTTTATCACACAGAGGGGGAGCAAGGTGACCTGGAAACTCCACAGTGTTCCTCTACTTTCACAGGGAGAGGTTTCTTCTTCTGGAAATGGTGTACGAGAATTAATCTTGTTGCAGATATTGACATGTTTCTGTGAGTGACAGTCTTGTTGAAAGAATGGGAGATTAATGTGGATTGGAGGTCTGAATAGTGTTTGTCAGTTTGCAGTATGTAGTTAGATGTTTACAGAAGCAAACTAATGTAAGTGATCAAATCCTTTAAACATCTGAATCCAACAGCCAACGATTACTTAAGCAGTAATGCACAATGCCAAATAAATATGACTTGATATCTAGGCCTGGTGCATATCTGCTGTGGTTTCAGCCCAGCCAGCAACGAAGCACCAGGAAGCCACTTGCTCACTCCTCACCCCCCACAGTGGGATGGGGAGGAGAAAATAGAAGGAAAAGCTTGTGGGCTGAGACAAGGACGGGGAGGGATCACTCGCCACTTATGGTCACGGGCAAAAACCAGACTCAACTTGGAGAAGAAACAAATTTAATTTACTACCAATCAAATCAAAACAAGGATATTAAGAAGTAAAACCAAACCTTAGAACACCTTCCCCCCACCCCTCCCTCCTTCCTGGCTCAACCCCACTCCTGGTTCTCTCCACCTCGGCACAGGGAATGGGGGTTGGGGTTAGTTCATCACACCTTGTCTCTGCTGCTTCTTCCCCCTCAGGGGGAGGACTCCTCACTCATCCCCTGCTCCACTGTGGGGTCCCTCCCACAGGAGACAGTCCTCCACAAACTTCTCCAATGTGAGTCCTTTCCGTAGGCTGCAGTTCTTCACGAACTACTCCGGCATGGGTCCCTTCCACGGGCTGCAGTCCTTCAGGCACAGACTGCTCCAGTGCGGGCTTTCCCATGGAGTCCCAGCCATCTTGAGGAGCCTCCGCTCCCCTCCATGGGCTGGGGGAGACAGCCTGCCGTCTCACCACGGGCTGCGGGGGCATCCCCTTCTCTGGCGCCCCTCCTCCCCCTCCTTCCTCACTGACCTCGGGATCTGCAGAGGGGTTCCTCTCATGTTCCAATCTCCCCTCTCCACTGCAGGTTTCCCTTCTCAAATACATTCTCCCAGAGGTGCTACCACCACTGCTGATGGGCTTGGCCTTGGCCAGTTGTGGGCCTGACTTGGAGCCAGGGAAGCTTCTAGCAGCTTCTCACAGGAGCTGGCCCTGTAGCCCCTATCCTGCTACCAAAAAAACCTGTGCCACACAAACCCAAAACATTCATGCAAGGTAGTGTAAGGGGATAGGCACAGGAGGTTTTCTTGGGAACTATCTGACCCTTAACTCCCACCTGCTCTGGTTGGAGTTGAAGATATGGCTATTGCAGAATGAGCTGAAGTAGTCTTAAGAACCAGAAATGCCTTCCATATTTCTTCTATGTTATTGTTTTGGTGGTTTTGTAGTGGCCTATATGTGGTACCTGTTCTTTAAATATTCCTCTGTAACTGTCTTTGTGTTGCCTTCAAGGCATTACAACTACTTCGTTGTATTTATGTCAGTATCTTGGTGGCCTTTAAATGTGCATTGCAAGCATACTTATGGACAACAAGTGGACAAAACAAATGTTACCATTTGGTGACTTAAACAACTGTGAGTATCAGTGAAAACCTGTGAGCCTTCTTTCTAACTGGCATTGCTTATGACTCGGTTATGAATGTGAGGTAAAGGTGCTTCTGGATTAGCCAAGTTAACTTTTTCTTTGCTGTAGATATTAAGGGAGAGAGCTTGTTGCCCTATGTCAATCTACAGAGCCTCCTCTTAAATTTGGTAATTTATTCCTGACATAGTAATCCTTGCCGAAGGTCTTAGCCTTCATCTTTATTGATAGAAAGCCAGCTATACACTTACTTACATCAGACTGTCCAGCAAGAAAAGAATGTGTGCAGACTGAATGTTTCCTGTGTGCTTATGCAGGCTAATTTGGGCAGAGCTTCTGATCCTTCCCATTGAGGAGAGGTACAGTATCTCAGCTGTACAGCTGGGATGAGATCAGTCCCAGGCCCTGGGAGAGAAATGGACCCTTAAAATACTGCTTTGCCTAGCTTGCTCTTCCTGCTGTTTTTCATTCTTTAACTAATGTGGTTGCCCCCTGTGTGGACAGTTGGAAGAGCTTCTTTCTATGAGATGCAGCAGCTCTGTATCCCTGGGTGCCAGCTGGGAGAAGTGTTTCATGATACCCTAAGCACTATAACAAGGCAGATGCTGACTGCAGGAAAAGTAGTGTAGGACTGTTTTCCCGAGCTGTCTGGATATAATGGCTTGTGCCATTTTGAAGAGGAAGTCTAACTTGGATTAGGGTGTTCCTTTCATAGTAATAAAAGACCTTGTGGAGGATGGGGAGCACCTGAAAATGCTGTTCACTTAGTTGCAGCAGAGAATACAGGTGGTGGGTGCCTCCTCTATGGCAGCTGTAGGGTGATTAATGTCTGAATTTCTGACTGCAGCTGATAGAGGGAACTTGGGCTTCATCTTTCTTTGTCACAGTGGACAGAGAAACCCTCTGAAGTTCTGTGCTACCGTTGATTTGCTGCCAGATCATCTGCAGATGTCTTGGAAAAAGTGGGGTGGCTCTTTCTGCACAGTTTCTCTTAGTTCTTGTATCTTCTGCAGTTATACTTGGGCATCATGCAATGTCCAAACATACTGCTCGTGGTCACTTGATTTTAGAGTCACTAACTTGCATTGTTAAACCTGTCTTTCATATCTCTGTAAAAGTAAAGGAGAAGTAAGGTAATGTAATGTAATACTGATAATTTATTTTTCTGTTGGGCTTTTCACAGCCAAACAAGTTAAATGTTTTCAGAAAATATGAAAACTGGAGTTTCACCTGATCTTGTGATTCCAGAGCTTTAAAGAAAATATGAAACAGTGGAAGATTTGCTTATGGGGTTTGGGAGTGTATAGCTTTTTGTACAGGAGAGATCTCCTTGCTTATGATCTCATCAACAGCAAAACCCTTTAGCCTTTCAGTATCTGGGCTAGGGACTGCTGCTGGGCCTGAATAGCTGATTTTCTGATGAAGCTCCTGGCTGAAGGCTGTAAGTGTGCTGCAGCTTAGTGGAGGAGAGCTGTTGCTGTACTCTGTATGAAGAAAAGAGGCCTGCCTCAGGGCCCAAAGTTTCACATGTAGATTTGAAGAATTATAAGGGTTTTTTTTGATCTGGTGGGAAAAGTATTGTCCTTATGAGGCTAGAAAAAGTCAAGAGTTTGGCACGCTGTTTATGGAGAGTCAGATAACTGCTAATCTGGGCACCCATATCTATCTGCATGTTGCATATGGCAAGTTATTGTAACAAAAAGAACATCTTTGAAACTGAAATGAACAACTTAATTGTTTCTGAAACATTTTGACTTCATATATGGCAACATAAATAGTAGACTAAATCTGTTAAAGTAGATGCGAAAGAGCTCCAGTTCTCACAAGAAAGCGGATATGGGAGACCAGGATCAGCTTTCCTTGCTGTTTGAAGATGTGGAACAGACATAACTTACTTCCCAGGTAAGTGTTGCAGTGGGGCGAGTGTTCTCTGCTGCTGGGATGCAGTTCAGCCTGTGTGGATTAGCGGAAATATTCAGTGACTGAAGATGGTACCAGCTGTATACAAAGGTGTTTTGATGCATCCACTTGGGTTTTTTTCCCTCTGGTCTTCTGACTAATTTGAAGACTGAGATTGAGGCAGCTTAAACATAAAAGTAGCTTAAACCCCAGAGGTTTGGGTGCTTATAGGAGAAACTGGATTAAAATTGTTTTCATCATGCGTTGCTGTGGCACAACATAGAACTTCACAGGGCTACCAGACTTAGTGTTGAGATGGGTAGATGTGACTTTTGCTTAAGCAAAGCAGATATTCAGTTTGGGTTTTTGAATATTAGCCTGATGAGATGGATTCAGACATGTTCTTGCACAGGCCAATGAGCATTTTAGCATAACATGATACCTGGAAACATCCATAGGCAAAAGGGCCAACTGAATAAAAAAGTCTGTTGGGTACCTCCATCTGTGGTACGGGAAGTGTTGCCTCTCCTGTCCTGTGTCTATATTAATCACAAATGTCTTAAGTGACTGTTTTGTTGGTTTTTTTGGTTTTGTTTGTTGGGGTTTTTTGGGGGGGTGGGGGGCAGACATGCAATGTACACCTTGTGTCTTTTTAAGTTATTTGAATACATTGCGCTTTTGTAAAATGCATACTGAAATAATTGCAGATAACATGGTCTACATTTCTTACCAGGTGCTGCTCTGTAGCTGGTTGTGGTCTTTCTGCAGCTGTGGGATAGAAAGGTTCAGTACCAGGAGTAGCTAAGGGATGGCAGCATGAGCTTTCACTAATGAGTGGGCACTCAATGTCTGAAGATCCTAACCCATACTACTTCGGATGTATTGTTATATTTTCTTGAACTAGCTAGACTGAAGATAGCAAATAAACTGCAGTCATATCTTCTAACTGCAGTATGGATGTGCCTGCAGTCTGTTGCTATGGGGACAAAGAGAAGTCTCATTTTAAAGAATTGTACTGAAAACTCCCATACTTTGAGACTGCATGACTTGTAAGCAAGCAATTATGCAGCAGTCTGTTGTTGAAGGATGCTAAGGTTGATAGACTTGATTAGAAGTTTAGCCTGTTCCTAGAAAAGCAACACTTAAAATCACGCTGATAGCACAGCCCTTGTGAATACTGTGGCTAGTTTCAGTCAGACTTGAAAGAGGGGTAGGCACTTAGACTTCTATTCTCAAAGGTTTTGTGGAAGTTGACAGATGAACAGAGATGAGAGACTCAAAGCAGTGCCCGACCAAGGGGAGAAAAAGCAGAACTGTACTTGGCCACAAGCCAGTATGTCCTATTCAATGAAATAAGCAGGCTAGGAAACCTGTATGCTGTGTCCCTGTCCAAAAAGGCAAGAGGAAGAAAGGAACTGGAGGGAGGATAGCCATAAATCTGTTGAGAAACAGGCTCTGTTAGTTCTGCGTCTTGTAAAACAACTTTGACTTATCTTTCTTTCTGGGAAATCTTATGTTCCCAAAAGTAAGTACAGAAGACTGTCAGCTTCTTTGCTTCCCCACAGAAACCAGATTGCACTTACTGCAGCTACACGTTGACCTGTTTTTCAACTTTTCTTTGATCTAGTTACAAGACTAGCTCAGCTTTGAGAGAGAATACGTTTTTAAAGACCAAACATGTCGTGGCTTAATTTTTGAACCGTGAGAACAAAACGCAGTTTTTATTCTTGTTAATCGAGTGCTATGCAAAGGTGAACCTGACTTGTCTAGGAGGAAAGGGCCGTGCAGAATTTCCCGTTTTTCAGTGTGAGCCCGGGCCGGCGGAGCCGTGCCGTACCGCGGGCAAGGCTGACACCTGCTGCAGCGCGGCTGAACAGTCGGGCTTTGGAAGCTCCTGCGAGGTTCGGTAAAACTTAGGATGTCGCGAAGCTTTTGATATTTAACAAGTCATAGGTTCAGACATCAGGTAGCTCGCTTGTATGCCTCGCTCGTCTTTCTGGCAGCCAGCAGAATTGGTGCGGTAGGGAGCAGTGCAAACTCGGGAGGCTGATGTTTTGCAAAGCGTGGTCCCTTGTTACTTGTGGTGACTTCCTTCCCCAGCTGGCTGAGTTTCGGCCACTGAAGACATATTTCTGCATTATATAAGGCAGACATCCACCCTATTTTCTATAGATGGAACTGCCTCAGTCGTGTTACTGCCACACTTTGGGCATGGAGTGTCCTACCTTGTTGAAGGGAAGTGAGCAGGTCTCAGAGTTGAAACAAACCCAAAAAGCAGGGTAAAACTTAAGCATGGCAACTAAGTATTTCTAGTCTGAAGTTAAGCTATTGCAGAGCTGCCAGATGAATTTTGTATATCCATGTTTTAAACTACTTGGTGATGTGTCTTGTATCTTTATACCCTTATGAACTGGATGTGGTATAAGTCTGTTGCAGATGATAACACTGAGGTGCATCTTAGAGAATAGGTATCATAGCTATAATTATTTATTTTATTGTAGCAAGACTTTATCTTAATTCTCTGCACAGCCATACCCCTGCCAAGTATTAAAAGAAACAAATCCTGCCCCCCCCCCCCCAAAAACTACGACAATCTAACTTGGGAGGAGCTGCTTCTTTGAGCATGAGGTTGTTCTAGATGACCTCTAGAGGTTGCTTCCAGCCTAAATGATTCTAAGAAGCAGGATTTTAGCCTCTGTTTTCCCCCTGTTCTGGCTTTAAAGAGTGAGTAAGGATTCATTCTGTGTTTCTTCTTAAATCATAGTCTGCCATTTGAATGGAAGGTGCAAGGGAAGTGCTAGTTGTTTCTTAACCGAATAAATAACCACGTTGTCAACTCTTGCACAGTGTTGGGAACATCATCATAGGGATCTAGCAGCGTTGCAGAGCACAGTAACTGTGGTGCCATGTAGGGATCTGACTGGGTGACTGACACTAGGTAACCTGGGTGCAGTTGCCAGTTTAACTTTGACAGGGTTGGAATGCGGTTTGGGGTGCTGTACCTGACTGGGTGACATGTATTAGTCCCAGTGTCATAGATCGCAGTTCAGATCAATCTAAAGCAGGGCTGCAATGAGGCGTTTTGATATTCATGGTATATGCATTCATCTTACTCTTCAAATTTCGTAGTTTCAGCTATTCCATCTTTTAAGCCTGTTACTTGCATCTACAGCACCTTGTTTTAAGCAGCAACAGCAGTGCCATGAAGGACAGCTCATGATGAGGTTCTGAGGGTGTTTGTTTCCATCAGATGGCCCCTTGGAGATAAATGTATTAGCGGGGAAGGATGCCTCACCTCATCTCCTTGTGCACAGCTACCTCTGCCAACCAGCCGCTTCAGAGGTATTGTGCCACTACCCTGCAACAAGAGCCTTGAGTTGCGGTGCATAGCTGTAACCTGTAACTAGAGCAATGGAGTTATTCTGGGGTAATGAGTTAAGCTTGCACTAACTTTGTCTGGCAGTAGAGGTCTGTCTTGTTTGGAAAAAGGATTTTTATCAGTCAAGAGTGAATCATTGTGGGAGAACTTGAATAGCTCTTTAGTCATTTTGGGGTGGGGCTTTCGTTTCTTTGAATATCAATTTAAACTTTCCTTTTTTTTTAAGTGATAAGAGCTGGTCTGAAAGTGTTGCATGCAGTTAGGTGAATCGCAGTTACCAGTAGGTGGGAAATGCTGGCAGTCAGAGCTGGTGTGAGAAGCCATAACTGGAAGGTTAAGCCTGTACCCACTCCCCAGCCCTCATAGCCAAGAGCAAAGCTAGAAACCACTGCTAGATTTTTAGAAGTGTGCATGGTTAATAGCTGTGAAGGGAGCTTGTGCTTCTCTTGAAGCTTTCAAGTCAGAGCTAACTCCTTTCCAGAAAACAGGCTTTAGCCAAACCCCAGTTATTTAGCTTCAGATAGGCACAAGTGGATGAAAATTCATGGCTAATGTTAGACAGGAATTGTTTAGTGGATGCTCATAGTTATTTCTTCTAATGTTAACTCAGAAAATTACAAAGCTTCTGCAAGAATGTTTATCTTTTAACCCAGATTAGCTCTAAGTATTTTCCATATCCAATTATCTGTTAGGTCTATGAATGGAGGGACTCTGTACAGTTTAGACATTGTTTTGCAAGCCCCTAAAAAGCACAGGTTTCCAGTGAGGGTTTTCTGTGTTACTTAAGACTCAAGCCTCCTCTAGTTCTGGCATCACTGTCTATTAAAGTATGTGATCTTTCCTTCTTTAACCCATTGGTTGTACTGTTCTGGGATGATATTTCCCTTTAAGGTGTGATGCTGTATTGCACTGAGCTGTTGGAAACTTATTTTTGGGTTTGTTGAAGTTGAGTTATCTCAGCCTGAACACAGAAACTACCATTTACGAGTCAAAACTATGATAGTTCCTGCTAATCATCTTGCAAATAAAGCATCCTACAACTTGGGTAACAACCAATGTACAGGTGGTTCTCTTGTTCCCTCCACCCAAACTTAAGATGTGTTTGCTATTAATCAATATAGACTTAAATCCTGTTTGCAAATTCCTTCTTAATTTTGCAGATAAGCATTTGTGAGAGGCAAAACTTCTTCCGTAACATCATGGTCATAGATGAACTGGTCTCTCACATTAAGGCTTAGCAAATTTGCTCTGTAATGGTAGTTCTTTAGGTACTTGTCATACAGAAATTTTAGAAGGTAAACACAGTGCAAAATTCTGTATAAATTAATTGGGTAACTGAAAATATATTGAATTTAGCTGAAGGTTACTGGGTTTTTGCTGTTCAGTGTGAATACGGTCCTGCATTAGCTAATGCTAAATCAACACATCTTGCAGTTGCCTAAATCAAATTGCAGCTTATTTTATTGCTCTCTTCCTGATTTTGGTTTAACTGCATGTTGTAAATATAAGTTCAGAATCATCCAGTATCGACAGTGGTTCTGCTGCCTTATTGCTTCCTGGATTCCTGGATCCCCCTGCCACCCCTGAAAGATGAAACACCTAGGAAAAGCTATGAATTTTCCAAGCATTAATCCCCTTGCGCATTGTTTTCATGTGCCTTTGTTTATTTGGTAAGGTTTGTTTTACTGTAGGTTATGATCCACTGCCGAAACTACTGGAATTGTAACAGAGAGTATAATCTCACTGCCTTACATGAGATAATGAGATGATAACAAAGGTGATGGGAAGGGTTGTTTTTTAATCTATGAGCAAAGAATTTGTATGCTGTCCTTGTGACACTATATTCTGCATTCGTGTTTTTGGTACATCCACATAATGTCACAATAGAAGAATAATGGCATCTTTAATCAGGAGATGAAAAAGCACTGAGGGTGAATAGTAAAAGACTTTTTAAAAACATCAGTCAAGTAGCTATTTTGAGAAATCTCTTTCAAAATGCTTAAGAGCATACAGGTACGGCCTTATTGTGCCAACTATTGTGCCATTGTGTGTACCTATGGGAGGTGCGGAATACAGGCTTTGGAGCATTAACCCTTTTTCTCCTTGTGAAATGTACAGGAGGAGGCAGGCAGGAGGAAGCCAGTAGGCTGGAACAGCAGAGCTGTGCCACTGTGCTGATTTTCTCATTTAGAACCCTGCATTCAGTTCCAGTTATTTCACTTTGAAAAAGCATAGTGAAACATGGTTATTGAGACCAAACAGTTGGTGGAAAATTATTAGAGGAATGGAGAGAAATATAGGTGAGGAGATGGGAAGAATAGTAAACCTTTTTAGTTAAAGGTGAAACAAGTAAGAGTTCTTTTGGTTTGTGTGCTTTGTTTTTGTGTAGAGAAGTGAAGATCAACCAATTTAGTAGTCAATTTTAGAGTTTTTTCTTTCCTCTATGTATGTCTAAAATGTGCAAGAATCACCAGTGAAATTAAAATGCAGGTAGATTCAAATGAATGCTTATAAATGAAGAGAGTAGAACTAAGTATGTATTTTATCCTAAACAAAAGATGTGACATGTTTCCAGTTGTGGGCTCTCTGTTTTCTTTTGAAGTCTCTGGCTGAAGCCATATATAACTTCTGTTTCTATAGTTATGAGCAAGGCATAAGGGTCATATAAATTGGTTTTGTAACTCTGAAAATGTGTGCTTTTAGATTATCTGTAATCTTAGAATAATTGGACTGTCCAGAAAAAAACAGATGCCTAAAAGAGACACACTTGTTAGAGCACTCTAAATATATGCTGAGATGTAAGTCAATCTGAGGCATTCACTTTGGGCAATAGGCTTTCCTGGTTCACTGTGCGAAGGAATGATCCACAATGTAAATTCATCTTTGCAGCAATTACTGTAATAACAACAGTATATGGTATAAAAGCTTATCTGTTCTCATACCAACCTAACCACCTGGATTATTCACTTGGATTTACTCTGCCTGTCTTAAAGGTCAGGAGAAGTTAGGAATCTGTGTTCAAAACCTGACCTTCCACAGCTGTTGGAAGTGTTAGTTTGTAGGCTAATAATAATTTACTGACATGGCATATTTCCAGTATATCTCTAAGTTACATATCTACCGTAAAGACAGGAAAAAACAGCCCAAAGCAGAGAAACCCTATGTGATTCTAGGTTGTAGCCAGAGCCGAATGATCAGTTCCTCCTCCTGCAGCAGTTTTGCTTGGTTTTTTTGTAGTGACTTTGTATTCAGAAAAACACTTTTAAATGCTTTGGGTTTTTTTTTTATTCTCACCTTCCTCTGCCCATCCCTTCAGGACACTAAAATTTATGCCTAAAACTTGAATCTGAAAGCAGAAGCATTCATGCCAAGCACTCTGTGTCCTTAGAGCCCTGCTGTCACTGGATCCCTGTACATGCATCTGCATCTACAAGGTCAGAACCAGCATACTGGTGGGAAGGTGGTGATTTGACCTTCTCAGATGATTTTTTCCAGATGCTTCTAACACAGCTCTCACTTTGGCTTTTGGAATTGCTGCCTTTTTATTAAAAAGCAGTAAATAAAAAAAAAGGGAGAGAGCTGAATCCTATCCCTAAGTGAAAGAAAAGGAAATGTCAAAACTCAAACATACAGGTTCCTGTTTTCCAGGCAGTCCCAGCAGTCAGCTGCAGTTGCAATGAAAATAATAGCTCATAAGAAAAGTAGATGGTACTTAATTGATTTTTTGGACTTGAGCTTTTACTTAAGTAGTCCTTGCTCACAGTTGTGTTACAGAAAGCTT
>NW_010973123.1:434427-434777 GCF_000737465.1 Haliaeetus leucocephalus
CCTCCTGCCCGGTGGCAAGAGGGCAGGGCAACCTCTGCTTCTTGCAGAGCCTCCATCTGCTGCCTCTGCCTCAGGGATGGTAGGGTGTGGGTCCACCAACCTATCTCCCTCTCACACTCCTTGATACTCCTCAACCTTTCCGCTTCCTCCTTCAGCTCTGCCACCAGGCTGAGCAGATCATCCACCTGGTCACACCTCACACGGGAGGTGTCCCCGCTGCCCTCCGGCACCAGTGATAGACTCAGGCACTCCCTGCAGCCAGAGACCTGGACAGCTGCACGTTTACACGGGACCTTTGTCTGCGTTGCCACATTTTTCCTAACAATGGCTTTCACCTGAGTGGCAACCAT
>NW_010973123.1:438076-520006 GCF_000737465.1 Haliaeetus leucocephalus
GCTTGTATTATGTAATTCTTCTGGCATTTTGTAAGTTTGTGAATTCGTAAATCAAAACAGGAGGTAGAATGGAGAACTGTCAGCTATAGGGACTGATATTTGGTTAGAATTACTAATAAAATAGTTTAACATTATTTTTTCAAATTGTGCTTCCTCTTATACTTCCTTTTTACCTGTGTGAGTTAAAGCAGGAAGGTGTTTTATCTTTTCAGATTTGAGTTACCAAGGAAAGTAGAAAGGTAACTTAAATAGGCATAGAAAAGGATATCTGTAACACCACCTACCTTTGTATGGAACTCTTTAATATTGGCTCCAGTGAAGAATAACACTATACTTAAAGACAAATCTGAGCTATGTTTGTTTTTAATATAAAATACTGTACTAGATGCTATATATGCAAAACTAGATACAGTCGTGGAATACTTTATTCCTTCTTCAGTCTTGCAAACATTGCTTATGGCTAGTTAGCTTCTCTTGGGATGCTAATGCCATCTTTCCCATGAGAGTTAGTATTAGATGGGAGCAGGCCTGCTAAGAACTGTGTAGTTCATAAACAAAAATAAAAAATACTTAATTCAAAAAATGTGGTGTTTCTCCTTTTGGTTAGGTCAGAAAGATGAGGTAAGCATTCATCAATGAATGAAGCATCTTTCATATAATTGCTCAAGCAAGCCTGTATAGCATAAAACATCATACAGACTCGAAAAGGGCAAGTAGCAGTGTCCAGATGTAAAGATGTTATGCATGTGGAGTTTGGAAGACTTGTTTGTTAAATGTTGCATTTAGCTGAAAGGGTTGTGAATAAGCAGAAACTGTATGTGTTAGGTCTGTTGACTGTCACATTTAACAAAAAGCAATTATCTACCATAGTAACCATGACAGAATTCAGAATGTATTCAGACATACATAAATACCTAAAAATAATGCTAAGGGATGTCTTCAGTCCTCAATGTTCTTCTTGATTTAAAACAAAACAACACCCCCCCCCCCCAAATTCAGAATAACTGAAAGTCTATCTTTACCTTTTCTGTAATGCAGCTATCTTCCAAAACCTGGTTAGAAGGCATAAAAGAATGCCTTTATGGTACTTCCAGCTTAAATCTAATTGTTCAGCTTGAACTGCACTTTAAAGAACTAGGTGAATTTAGAGGCTGGGATGATGACATTATCTCAAAGGAAGTCAGTCTTCAGTTTTTTTTAAGAGTCTCTTCAAAGTATTTTAGTTTGTGTATATTGAAGAAAACCTTGCATCCTTTATGGATGTCAGTGTGGAAATGAAAATGCAGCCAAATAATTACAGTATGAAGAACTGAAATTCTAAGTCAATGCTGTTTGACTCTGGTAAGCTCCTAGGTGGAAGTCAAAATACTAAGAAATGATGCAAATCCTGGTGAACTGGAGTAAGAATTGTGAGTTTTAAATTAGAAGCAATATGCTTCTTGGTAATGTATACCCTAAAATTGCAAGGGTTTTTTTAACTGTACAACTTGAAGGGCTCCAAGCTTGCCCTTTTATAGCAGAAACTCTTGAGAAAGATACTGGGGTTGCAATTTATATTCCTGCTGTATGTATGTAGACGGTTTCTATGGTGTTTTCGCTATCCTGTTTTTATAGGTGTCTTGGATTTTTCTCCACCTTACACAGTGCACAGTGGGAGTTTTCTAAGAAATGTTCTTTGACTTTTATCAAAATTGCACCCGAAGGCTTCAAGCATATAACACACCAAAGAAATAGCCCCTGTCTCACTGCTCGGGTTCCCCAGCTGCCAGTTTTGGAACCATTTCTTGAAATGGGACTTGGAATCATCTTCTTGGCATTCTCTTGATAGATATCCTCCTGGTGCAGGATGCTTCACAGAAAACTTATCTGCAGTTCTCCACCATCAGGCTGAACACCTGATGGCCAGAATATCTTTTAAATGCTTTCACCAGATCTGCTGCTTACCTTCAGCTGTTTGTTTATCTCAGTGGCTGTCCTGGGTCTGTATTTTTCTCACAGCCATTACTTTGACACAGATTGCACTTCTGTTCTGTAGCGTTGTCCACGTGCCCTTTTGGTAGGACTTGGACTTTCTCATCAGTGCATAGTGGCATCAGTTCTCAGAATTTGGTTCTGTGCTTTGCTGCAGCTGTGATTTGCCTGTCATGTTTGGTCCTCCCTTAAATACAAGCCTCTGCAGCTAAGTATGTGCTTAACTTCAAATGTCCAGTTTCCTTGGCTCACCCTAGACCTTGCCACTTGCTGGAGGTTAAGTATGTGTGCCTCCATAGGAGTGGAACTTTGCAGTGACATTTGAGAGCGTTTGTGGTACTTAAGTTATTGAGGAACAGGACAGCAAGAAGGCAGAGGAACAAAAATGGCTCTTGTGGTAAGGGAATGATGTGAATGGCAGAAATGTGATACAGGTGGAGATTGACTGTTACAGATTTGAGGGTCTTTTTTTCAGCTGCAGCTTGTGTGAAATAATATTTGAAGTATAAAAACAGGAGATGGAGATTTGAGAGTGACTCACACTTAGTGTTTTGAAGAAGTTCCCCTCATAATACAGTTCTGTGTATCCTCACACACATTAACTCTTCAGGCACTACAGTACTGCTCAGGGCGGTAGCTTGATCACAAAGTGATTTTAAACTGATTCAACTAGCTGCTTTGGTGTGTGCTCTGTTCTTAAATATAGGGGTTATCCCCTTGGCATAGCTGGGAGTTCATACTGTGTTGCAGATCAGGTTGTCCTACGGCACTTTGCTGGTTTAGAACACCAGGCACCCAGGAGATGCAGCATCGCTGTGCGCTGCCAAGCCCTGTCCTTCCAACGCTGGAGCTGAACTTCGCTTGCAGATTCCCAAAGGGAATGCAGCAATGCCCGTGATCTCTGGTTCCTATGACGTTGAACCAAGCTCAGCATTGGTACACTCTATAAATACCTCCGTGTGTGATCTCTTTCTTCATAGAGATTTTTCTAAAAACTATTCAAAGGAAATAAGTCCCCAAGTGATTTAAGAAAATGTAAATGACGGGCTCTTTCCTGTGCTTGGCTGAGTCACATCCAATGTGCACAATTAACAGGTGCGTGGTGGCAAACTGCGCTCAGCAGGCAATGCTGGGCAGGTTTCAGGGTCCTGAATGTTGAATGAGTTTCTTCTGTAGCACGGGGTTTGAAAGGATCAGCAAGAGAGTGAGCGTCTCAGTACCTCTTTCATTCTCCTGTAAATTCTTGCCTCTGGATAAGCACCTTTTTTAACTTTGCAGGTTTTCTAGGGAGAGATGCAGACCTCATACCTGTTCTTTTCCTCCTCGTGCTGACAACACAGCTAGCAGGTTTTCTAGGGAGAGATGCAGACCTCATACCTGTTCTCTTCTTCCTCGCACTGACAACACGGCTTTAGGCTTTGGCTGGAGCTGGAGTGTCTGTATATAGCTTCCTCGTTTGAGTCAAAGATGAGATCCAGCCTAGCTCTTGCCTTTTAATCTGTTGCTGGGCTGGCGTCTGGTGACGCGTTGAGCTAAGCTGGCTGCAGTGAGTTAATAGAGAAGAGGAAAAGTGTCAAACCCCTGCAGAATGGTTCGAGTATTTGCGGTGTCTGACCCATATCCTGAATGCTAAAAAAAAGATGATAAAGCTGCCTCACAAGAAATTACAGAAATTTTTCCTTAAGAAGGTAAAATGCTTTTTTTGCTTGCTGCTTTGCTTGCTTTAATTAGGTTAATGACAAATTTTGACAATTGCATTGTTGTTGTGCAGTTAGCCTTGTGATTTCTTTGCGCTGAGATGCCTCAAACTGTTTTCTCTATGTAATGTTATTCTTGGCTTGTGGTTTGGGACACGATGTAAAGCATCAAAACCGTACTCGAGCAGCATGCTACGTGGGTTAGTTTGATTACAGCTGCAGTTTTCGGGTTCTGTCACCCAGTTGTGTTATGCTGCCTTTTAACCTTGCTCCTTGACTCAGTAGCACCATATATTCTGAATCTGTCGAGCAATTTTAGTGCTCTCTAAGTTTTTTGCAGTGTAAGAGAGAGAATGCTGCTCGTTGACTGGTGCTTATTTAAAAAACCAGTTGATATTAAAAGACGATGTGCGTATATTTTACATGTAGGCTGTATATTTGTACTGTCTTTTCAGATATACCCATGTAACTCAGTAGAGATATGGAGACATCTAATAAAAAACATATTATACTTTCACGTTGAACTCTGTTTAAAACTACTCCTAGATCATATTTTTCTATTAAGCACTATACCTAGCTAAGGATTGAATGCTGTGGTAATTAGCTATCTGAAATAGCATTCTTGTCTGCATTATCTCTGGATCCTGTTTTGGCAACATATCCTGTAGGTTATGAAAATATATATATATATGCTGGGTTTTTTGCTCCCCCCTCCTTCTCATCTTAGCTGTTCACACACACAGTTTATTAGTGGTTGATCAGAAGCGCAGTCTGTTTATTCTGTAGAGCATCTCAATTTTAGTGCAGCGCTCTCTCAGTTGTAGTCAATTGGAGTTTTGCATTTTCACCGTGCAGTATAATTTCACATGTATGGTATTTCATACTGGTATTTGTAATATGCTGCTTCAAAATAAAATATTCATCTTGGTTGTATTCGAACTAAAACAGCTTTAAAGGGGTAGAGGAAAAGACAGTTCCATTTCAGTGCAAGTTAGAATCTGGCACATAGTTAACTGATTTTTGGCACCTTCACAGATGCAGATGGTTGGTTGTACCTCTTGCTCGGGAGTAAGTTTCCAGCATTTAAACATTGACATCACAGTTATGCTGTTGAACTGTCCTTTTGGGGTTTCTTATGTCAACTGAAAAGAACTTTCCCTTTTGCTAGAGTATATACTCCTTGCTGCTGGCAATATCTGATCAAATGTTCATAATTCCACTGGGATATAATAACAACTGTGGATTTTCTGTTACACTTCTGCGTATAGGACTGAAAGCACCCAATTGATTAATGTGGGTTAAAGTGCAAGAGAAAGATGAATTATGCTAGATTTGATTTTAATGTAGCTGCTGAAAATGTGTTTGACCTACTGGTTTGAAGTGATAAAGTGAAGGTGGGTACAACCAAGGTGGTGATGAACATAATTTAACATGGAAATAACAGCAGGTCATTGCTAGTCTTGGGAGTACCATAGCAACTTGCTGTCTTATAAAAAGATGTATCTGTATGGAGCCACACAACAGAGATATCGAATAGGATTCCCATACTTGCCTGTGTTGATGGTTCATGTTATTTCTCTGGAGGTGGATGGAGTATTTTCAACAAACTATGTTTTCATTTGTGGTAACGTGTGAAACAAAATTGGTGAAAACATCTACAGTCCTTTTAAGAGTTATATGCTGGTTCAGTTTGTAGAGGGTTTTTTCTAGAGGAAAAAGTGGCTAGATTCTGCCCTCTGCTTACGTGTGCATACCTTCGACTCAAGTGACTGCATGAACATATTAGGACAGAAACGTGACTCAGACTGGTCTTGTGCTTTGATTTAAGTCACAGGAATCAATAGCCTCTGTGATCCCAGACTACCTGATTACACCTGATTATACCATAGCTAGTTAGTGTTCAGAATTTTGTTTCCCTTCTTAATGACTGTTGCATGCGAGCAGGCAGTGCTGTGGTTAAAAAAAAAAAGAAAAAAGTAATATCTAATAATTGGGAGATGAATTAGGTGAACTATGTCCTTGAATGGTGGCTGGGAAGAATTGGTGGATATTTTCTGGCATTTTTTTCTGTGATAGTCAGATACGGAGTTCAGCTAATGATTTCTTCCTTTACTTATGTGGCCACTGTCACAGCAATATCTTTTTGAAGCAAGTTTTGAAAAGGACCCATAGCTCCCTTCTTACTTTTGTGAATATAACTTTACAGTGGTATACCTGATGGCTAGCTTACCTGAATATTGTTCAGATATTGGTGCAATTAAGTAGCTAAAAGAACATGCTTGTAATTTTGCATACAAAAGAATGCCCCAGATTGATCTACTTAATTATTTTAAAGAGTTTGTCAGACCTTAGGATAGTCCTGTATTTTCTGGGGAAAAGTATCTACTGAGGAACGACATTGAATTTGATTATTGCAGTGAACGTCTCCTTCAGAGCTTACTCTTCAATATTATGTGCTGAAGCAGCAGCTGACCATCTTATCAGACGTTACTCAGCTTACTGTTTGTGTAGGGACCAGCAGCTATTAGGCAAGTGAATGATTCTTTTTATGTACATTGAGGGGTGGTTTCAGAGTTAAGACTTTAATGGCTGTGTTGAAAATATGACTTTGCCCTGGAGAGTGACTGAAAACTGGCATGTTGTGTTTCAAGTTCACAGGATTATTCAGTGGTTCCTAAAACAACTCTTTTTCAGGACCAGCAAAAATTAGTTGATAACAGTACATTTACCAACCTTGTTGCCTACTGAACTTCAAAAGAATGGTAGTCTTTCAAAGAAAGGACAGCTGCTTAATGTGTGCAAGTCTTCTTCCATGTAAATTTACCTGTGCAACTCAGTTTCTTCTGAAAGCTTTGTCTGAAACGATCACGCAAAGGCAGAGAGAGGTGTTCTTCCTGTAGCATAACAACATTGAATTAGGATGCTTTACAAAATGAGTATGCGTGGAAAATTCAACATCACATAAGCTGTTTGATTTAAGGAATGGGTATGAAAATCACTGCTTGTAGTAAACTATAACTCAGTAATTGAGTCAGCAGGAAAATAAAAAGCTAGTGGAAAAAAATTTTGCTTTGAATGGCATTCTGGCAGAGAAAAATAGGTTTTATTAAAAATGGGTAATTTAGAGTTTCACTGTTTAAGAGCAAGATGCAGTCTCTGCTAATAGGAGAAAAGCAGTTAAGCAAAACAAATTAAGACTTCAGCTGATGCCCTCTTATAGGGATCTGGTGCTGTAAATGCTGATTGTGTGATTTATGGAAATGCATATGTTCTTTGTAGCTTTAAAAGGGAGGATCTTTAATTATTTTCGGTGTTGTGAAAAACAACTTGGTTATGACTGCAGTATTGGCAGAATATTGCTCTGTTATAGCTTGTGATAAATGTCTCTGCCTCTTCCCCACTGCCACCAACAGACGTCCCTGTCCTTAGGGAGAACGTATGGCTGAATCACTGATACAAAGGAGAGCAGAATGAAAAGATACATGGCACCAAAGGAATCTGACAGTGCAGACCTCTTAGAAGTCTTTCTGTACATTCACACATATGCAAGTCATACATATGGGCAAGGTATTCAGTGATCTTTATGATGTTTCTGATTTTTTCATATTTTATATAAAGCAATATATTTCATACAGATGTCTATAAGATTAGCTTTCTTTGTCATATGCATGCTTGTTGTCTGTTGTGTTCTGAGGAACCTAGGCAGCTTGTTGAGTTGAGGGACTGCTGTATCTTGGTGATGCTACCTGTCCAGTATGGGTAGGGGGCTGGAACCCTTCAGAACAGAAGGGTTTTCAAGTCATCTCCCCCCATGCGCACACACCTCTTGAAATATTCAGTGTCATGGTTCCTGTCCTTGGTGATGTTGTTGATCAGTATAGGGTCAGCCCTCAGGAGCACGGGGAATTTTAGTGGTGTTTAACTGACTTTTCTATTAGTACGTGAATATTGCAGGGCCTGTGTGTTAAGGCATTGAAATGTGCCTGATCTTGCAAGTAGTCTGGTTCTGTCATGGCTGGGACGTTGTTAGAGAAAGATGGGGTTAGTCCTCTTCAAATATGTCGGAGAGTGTGGAAGGCATGAGAATTCACTTGTGGACCTGTTTTGAATGAGTATGTGGGGTTTCTCTTGTGTTTTGTTTTTTAAATAACCTGCTGTCGTAGTTTCAGCCCAGCTGGTAATGAAGCACCACACAGCTGCTTGCTCACTGACCCCCTCCCCCCCCTCCCCTGGCCACAGTGGGATGAGGAGAAAATATAAAGAAAACCTCATGCGTCAAGACAAGGACAGGGAGGGATCACTCACCACTTATGGTCATGGGTGAAAGACAGATTCAACTTGGGGAAGAAACGAAATCAATTTAATTTACTACCAATCAAAACAAAGATATTAGGAAGTAGAACCCAACCTTAGAACACCTTCCCCCCACCCCTCCCTCTTTCCCAGCTCAACCCCACTCGTGATTTCTCCACCTCCTCCCCCCGGCAGTGCAGGGGGACGGGGAATGGGGGTTGGGGTCGGTTCCTCACACCTTGTCTCTGCCGCTCCTTCCTCCTCAGGGGGAGGACTCCTCACTCCTCCCCTGCTCCAGTTTAGGGTCCCTCCCACAGGAGACAGTCCTCCATGAACTTCTCCAACGTGAGTCCTTCCCATGGGCTTCAGTTCTTCACGAACTGCTCCAGTGTGGGTCCCTTCTATGGGCTGCAGTCCTTCAGGCACAGACCGTTCCAGAGCAGGCTTTCCCATGGAGTCCCGGCCATCTCGAGGGGCCTCCGCTCCCCCCCCATGGGCTTGGGGGGGACAGCCTGCCACCTCACCACAGGCTGTGGGGGCATCCCCTCCTCCCCTTCTTCCTCACTGACCTCGGGATCCCCAGGGGGGTTCCTCTCACATTCCAGTCCCCCTACAAAGTGCAGGTTTCCCTTCTCAAGTACATTCTCCCAGAGGTGCTACCACCATCGCTGATGGGCTTGGCCTTGGCCAGTGGCGGGTCTGACATGGAGCCGGGGAAGCTTCCAGCAGCTTCTCACAGGAGCCGGCCCTGCGGCCCCTCCCCTGCTACCAAAAAAACCCCCGCACCACACAAATGCATAACATCTACTAATAGGGGTGTGTGTGCATGTGTATACATGGAGGTTTTTTCCTATATCTGGCACAGAGAAGGTTCAGGTTGGCTCAGTTGCCAGCCGGAGCCAGCCTCCTTGGCTCAGTCTGCAAAGACCTCGGTGCTTGGTTCATGAGGGCTTTGATTTCGTGTATGATGTTGGCCCATCATGACCACTGTTGACATTGCTTTGTCTCCGAAGTAAATGCTAATGAACCTTCATTTTACTATTGTGAAGACTAAGATAGAAAAGCAAAATTACTTCAGCTTGGCAGTTGTAGGGATGCTGTTGAAGCCAGGTGTGGGAAAGGAGTCATTCTGTTATTTTCAGCCTATGCTGCCTCAGACTGTTTAAGCAGAGCTGTTGTGGTCTGGAGCCAGCAAAGCTGCTGACCAGGTATGAGGACGACGGGTGATGGCAGGTACGAAGACCTGAGGCTAGTCAAGCCAGGCGTCTTCCCCACGTGGCAAGGGGAGGAGAATAGGTTGGAGCTGCGACACCAGGTCAGGGGCAGAGCTCCGGAAAGCCGGCCTTGTGTTACTGCTCCAGCTGCTGGGGGGGACTCAAGGGTTGGGGCAGGCTGGAGAGAGCCGTGTTGGTCACTTCTGCATGTGTGAGGCTAGCTGCTGCCCTGTGATCCCTACCCTGCACTTGGCAGCAACATCCTTCTGCCTCTCTCGGGGGCTGTGGTATAGGTAACATAGGGCAGGGAGGAAGGCTGGTTTGCCAAATATATCAGTGTTTCTCTAGCCAACCACCTGCTTTGCTTATGCCTAGAGTTGACCCCGATGCTGTATTGTCTTCCAGCTGTAAATTGGTGTTAAGAAATAACTGATCTTTTGAACATGCAGTATTAACTGCAAGTCCATAGATGTCTTTACAAGGAACCCTGCTGAAAATTGTATGCTAGAAAGTATGCAATTATTTATAATAATCTAGATCCCTGAAGTCCAGAACAGGTAGTGGCTAGGCATGGCCCTTTGAGCAAGTGATTGCATACAGAGAAACCACTGTCAAATGAACTCTTGAAAACATCGGTTTTCTGAGGAGAGGAAAGAAGAAACAACTGGGCATTATTTCTGGCTGAGCTTAAAAGGAAAAGTTGCAAGCAGGAGCAGTCTAGGCCTCTCACTCTTGGTCATTCCTGGTCGTTTAAAAAGACTTACCCACTGCAGTTTCAGAAGGCAAGTTTTGGACCTGCCTGCATGACACTGGCAGGAATTAGGGCTCTTTGAGCTTTTGGCTCCCATGTTGTCACTGCACTGAGTGGCAGAGGATGCAACTGTGTGTTTTGTTGGTAGTCTGTTTTGAAAGATTGCAGCGGAAGCTTTCTAAAGCATGCAAGTCTCCTAAGATTCACAAGACATTAACAAGAGAAGCATGCTTTTGAATGTGTGTTTCCTGTAGCTGAAGTATTGTGTTCAGTTCTTGGTAAGTGGCAACATGGAGTGAAGTGGACTGCTCACAAAAAAAAGGGAACTTTCCTTAGGTCAAGGCAAAGGCTTTTAAAATTCTGAGTTTAGCAATGGTTATAGTTGTGTATTAAAATACATATAATATACATATATACAACTAATATAAAGACAAATAATATAATGTATAATATAAGATATATAATATACATACCACAAAGTGTATCCCCATATAAAAGGAGTATTAAGGTTGAATATAAAGCACTCCTGAACTTAAATTTCTTGATGATAACTTTCAAAATTACACTAGGAGCTAATCTTTACACTTAAAGGATTATATTCTGTTCTTTCCCCATGCAAACAAGACTTGTACATATTTCTGCCCTCTGTATTGGTGTCAGGGTTGTAAAGGAGTGTTTTATTTGGGGTAAGTGGGGAAGGGTTTGTTTTTGAGCTAAGCAACATACATATCTTTTTCTCACCTTATTCTCAGAAATAGCTGAACCAGTCAAGCTTGAAAGTTTGCAAAAGAATTGAGCTTGAGGCAGTCTTCTGGCATGGAAAACTTCAGTCTAAATAGATCTGATTTGGCAGAAATAGGAGCAACTGAAGCATAATTCTGTGATGGGTATGTGTCAGCAGGTTCAACAGGAGGTGGTGCTTGTGGAGGTGGTGTGGGAGCCACAATACTGAGGGAGAATGCAATTCAGCTGTTGGGGGACTGTGTCTTCACACACACCCCCCACCCCCAACTTGAGTGTCTTGAGCAATGCCATGCCCAGTTCTGTGAGCATAACTCAAAAATGTCTACTTACACACACCTCTACTATGTCAGTGGGACAGCTACTGTTATCCATGGGTTGTGTAACTGGATTGCAGGTGTGATGCAAATGAAGATTAAGCCCAATCTGAGAATTTGTTTTATGTGGTGAATGTGCATCAGTGCAGCCTGGGTGGAGTTGTGTTGGCCAGTCATTTGGTACGTGTGATATGGCAATCATTTCAAGGTCTAGACGCCATAGGGATTACATATGGACAAGGAACTTTTTATTCCTGTACTTGAAGTGGAGGAAAAATGGGTTGCTTTTAAACTGTCACAATGCCACTAATGAGAGGTTTGGATAGAATAGCAGTAGTTATGTGTAACAGCTTTATATGTAATGTGAAAACTCCCTGAATTTCTGATATGAATTAAGGAAGTAAAATAGCAGCTGTATTTTCCTGAGCCCAAATGCTGGATGGGGCTGATCCATGGCTCTTTGCTAGCAGTTTACCTACAGGCTTCCTTCTTCCCCCTGTTTTAAAAAACAGAGAAACGAGTAAAAAAAAAAAAAACAACCCCAACAAAAAAACTAAACAAAAAAAACCCAAACCAACCAACCAATCCCCCCCCCCCCCAACCCCAGAAACAAACAAACCCGACAGTGGTGCAGGAGGACCTGTGGAAGTGACAGCAAATTCCCACCTCCTAGATGTACCTGTTGACCTCCTATAAAATGCTCATGTGGAGCCTAATACTGTCTTAACGCTTCGATAAGCTGCTGACGAAGTGTGAGACAGACCTTGGTAGGGCTTTGAGAAAAGTTGTATTGTTTTGGCCAAGAAAACGCCCTGGGGACTGTAACTGCTACCAGGAGATCTCTGCTTTTAGTGTGCTGCAACCACTCCGTGTTCTTGCTGTGCCACCAGCCCGTTGCCTGCCTTGCCTTGCCTTGCCTTGCTCCACAAGGCATCTCACCTGGCTGTGACCCACCATCACCTTCCTGGGAGTGCTGGGGGAGATGCTGGTGAGAGCGGGACCTTGCTGTGCGGGGACGTGGGCATGCTCTCAGCGGACGTCCCTGGCTGAGGACGAAGGACCGCTTGATCTGTCTCCTGAAGCTTATGCATCTATAGTGTTTCACCAACAGGCTCTCATTTTGGTAGGACTGGGAAGGCTGTGGAATATGGTCTGACTGAGGAATGCTGGCTGGGACTCCAAGATGGGAAGAAGCGCTGACAGGGGCTGAAGAAAGGAGTGGGGATTTTGACACTAACCTGTGTAAAATTGATGGGAATTTCCTTGTTATAGCTAGCCTAGTATGTCTATTAAGCATGTCTCGCAATTTATTATCTTTTTTAAAGAACCGATAGGTAAAGAGGAAGACTACCTGAAACACCATTGTAACATTAAACAAAAGAAAATCAACAGAAAACAATTGTGTGTGTGGTGTTACATGCTTATATACACTAACCTTGGTCTTATCTCGATGTGTGTTAGAATGGGATGTTCTCCCCAAATCCTTCTTGCACAGGGGTGACATCTTCCCTGGAGTGCAGGAGAGTAGTAAGATCTTTGATGACTAGTTGCTGTAACAACGACTGCCCAAGGGCCTGGTGCCGAGTGTGCAGAAAGTGCAAGGCTTCACTCTTGCGTGAGTCTTTCTAGTATTGTGCTGATCTTTGTACTGTACAGTTATTTCTTGAAATGTGCAGTCAAACAAAAATTAAAATTCATGAGGAGCGGTATGGTATATCACAGCTTTCTCTCCCCCTTCTCCTTTTCTGACACGTTTCTCATTTCACACATTGCTTGACATCGCACAGTGTCTCTTAGAGATCGTATGACTAATCCACTGTTAGTTCCTGAGAGTCCTCACCTGAAATATCTTTTTCTTTTGGCTGGAGGCAAGTGGTGGTGCTTTGTTCTCCAGGATCTTGCTACTGGCATTCGGGAATACCTCAGGGCTTCAAATATGTTCCTGTACTCAGTGTGTTGGGGCAAATGCTAGAGTGTTGTAAACCCTTTAAAAACCCAATCTTTGCTGAGTTTTGGAAAGGAGCTCTCTGAGCGGCTGACTCCTGGCTGTGCCCTACTGCCTGCCGCATGCCCCTGAGGGCACAGACTAGTTAACTTTTACTAGCAAAGGTGCAGGAAGATAGATGTGTTATTGCTTTTTAAAGCAAAATTGATGCTGTTTGAGGCTTACTGCTATGAATATGCTTTGAATCTTAAATAAAAGAAACATGCAAGAGCTGAGGAATTAGCAGTCTGAAAAGGGCTCATGTGCTCTGTCTGCTCAGCTGCACAATTGGAGGAAATTATCCCCAAGCCTGTGGTGGGCATGTAATTGCCTTCTGAAAGGATCTTCCAAATACCTGTGTGTGATATCAGGTGAAAGTACAGGGCTCAGGAAACTATTGCACAAGAACTGTTTTCCTCCCCAGTTTACTCAGTTTGGGTATGTTAGAACAATGGGAATGTGATTTCTTAGTACCCATGACACAGTGCACTTGTCAAGTGTAGCTGTACTGTAATTCCTGGATGTATCTCTGGAAAACAGGAGACATTGCTTTTGTAGCAAGTCTACTTTCTCCATACTTTCTATAGTTGGGTTTTTTTTCCTTGTGAGAGGACACGTGGCTTTCTGTAAAGAGAAGCTTTTGTGTTTTGTTTCTGTTAATGACTCTGAAGTGTGGTGATCTTCAGGACAAGTTATTGCAGCTTTTGCACCACGCTCTAGCTGATGTGGTACATAATGCTGGAGACCTGATTTGTTGCAGAGGAGGCTGCACAGAATTCAGCATAGCTGGTATCTTTTGCCTGCAGTGAGTGCATTGGGCCTAATTCTGCACCTGTCACAGCGCTTTTAGAATAGCCCTATAGCATGAAGGGCTATCCCCCTGTGTAGCTCCCATGGATACAAAGGCCAGAGGTAATAGCAATCCATACGCTGTTAAGGATGGCTGTTCCTGTTGCTTGGCTGTGCCCTGTACACGCCCTAGCTTTTGACGCATCCCTGAATTCTCTTTTTGCTGAGCAGTCCCACACTGTCCACTCCCGTAATGTTTCACTGAGAGCTAGTGGGAACTTATGATGAGGAGTCGGTTGAAAGGAGCATGGTGAAGGAGCAGGACTTCGCACTGGGGAACGCTCAGGCTTGGCTTTCGGGAAACTGAGTCAGACTGGAGTCATCTCCATACTCTGTGGGGCTTCTGCACTTGCTGTGGAAACATGACACAGGGGAGTGGAGTTTGTCTGCAAAGACTTAATAGATCAGCAGCCTTTGTGGGGACAAAGCCAGTCTGAAATAATTGATGTACATTATTCCAGCTTATCCTGCACTTAATTATTTCTGTAGCCTGTCATCTGAGCTTAACATGTACACTGCATTTGTATTGCCTCTCAAAAAAGCAAAATGTATTATGTCTTGGAAAACTTGTAGTAGAAAAATAATCCTCAAATGATTGGGAAATCTGCAGCCCTGGTAGAAGAGTCTGAGGCAGAAAGTGATGTTTATGTGAATGATGCTTGAAATATATAATCTCCTCTCTAAAGCTGTAACTTTTAAGGAAATATAGATTTTTGATTCAAAGGTGATGATTGTTTTTTTAGGGGTTTTAGCTTTCTGATCCATTGAGTGATTTTTCTTGAGACAGTTTTTTGCCTAGCTGTGCTCATGCCTTCAAGGGAGTGCATATTTCTTGATGCGTTCTGGCAGCACTCTGTGTTCATAGTGTTGGCTTTAGTCAGTTCTTCTTTTCTGCACAGGTAGTATGCTAGATCCTTTGTTTTAACTAGACCTTGTGATGATAAGTATCAGTTTCTTGTTCTGAAAATCAGAGCATTCTCCCAATGGCTTGATGCTCAGTGGTTCCAAACAGGTACTTTTCCCTGCATGGAAAGCTGTCTGTCAGGGAATGTACCTGTAAGTGCTTTGGGCACTGTTGTCATTCAGATTATTTATCCTTTACTGCACTGCAAAGCTCATGATTAGAGGGGAGAATGAGTTACCAGCTTCAGAAACAATTGATGAGTATCTTGTGCGAGCAAGTTGATTTCCTTCCAGCACCACCATTTCCTTCACAGCTATCTTGAATAGCAGTTAGTAATGTGCTCCCCCCCACCACCCCCCCCTTTAATTTATTGCTGTTTCATTTCCTGGCTGACTTTCTGACATATTTCTTTCAAAGCTTTGGTCTGCTATACTTGATCTCTCTTTCTTTATCTTGATTTTCTTTAGCAAATGATCTTCAGTTTTAGAAAGCAATAAACTGCTAATAGCATAGTTCAGTGAATTATGAATTCACATGAAAATAGATTTATAGGTTTATTAGTGCCAGGATAGTATAAAAGTTCTCAATTGTTTTTGAGCCCTTTTACTTGTGCTGCCTCCTCTACTAGTTTTCTTTTTTTTAACTTTAGGATTACACTCTATTCTAATTCAATGGTGGTTGTGTATGATAAGGTTTATGACATAAAAGCTTCAGAGCTGCAATATCCGACTTGTCACTGGCTATGAGTTAATGGCCCAGATTCTTTCCTGATCCTTTTGCTGGGATGCCAGAAAGTCCTTCATGAATATGATGGTACTTGGTACAACATATGTAAGCATTTCAACACTTTAGCCTCTTAATGCTGTATTAAGAGTACAGAAGAGTAGACTGTACAAGCCACAGAACTACTCTTACAGAGGCTTCAACTTTTTTCTTTTTATTCTTAAAGTTCATGTATTTCTTTAGCTATCTCTTTGGTTATACCTAGTTCTGTACATCCATCAGAAATGGACCTAAATTTGTGCTGTAATCTGTACTGATACTCCTGGGACTTGTTGGATAAACTGGGGCAGGCTGGGGAGGGAAGCAGAGAAGGAACTTCAACTACTGCAAGGTATTTAAACATAGTCATGTTGCACATCAGCACTTAAAATTTAAGTATACATGTTACTAGATGTAAGCTAAATAAAGTTTGCAGGAGAAGAATGTGAACATACAGAAATTAAAAAATAAAATATATTATGCTGGTTTATCCTTTGAGTATGGTCTGTAATTGTGGTGCAGCAGTATGGCTACTTCTGCCAAACTGCAAGTCCAGTGTAACTACTGTTGAAATTTTTAACAGCAACTATGTCCACTCGGAGTAGTTGGCAATGTGCCTGAAGGCTCAGAGCCTTAGATACCATAGATGCCTTTGTGCTTACCCAGAAATTTTGAGATGTACAAACAGTAAAATAATTGCCGGTCTTGCAATAAAGCAATGTTAAGTTCACCTGTTTTTTTATAAGGCTTGTGGAAACCCAAATGAGAGGCAAGGATTAGGATAGTGGGCTGCAAGTAAGAGTATTTGATTGCTAGCTTTTTGTTCTGTTATTTTGGTTGAATGTTTCGGCATCCTGGGCCACAATATCCTTAACTTTTAGCTTGTGGTGGTCGTACTTTTCTGAAATGAGACTTACAGGCAAAAGTGTGAAAGAGTAGTTGTTGTTGTTTTAAAATTTTCCCCTTCTTCTCAACTTCTTGTTTACTTTTTCATATCTCTTCCCTAGGTGAAATTTTGGAAAACAATGTAAGCAGCATCCTCCAAAATGCATTCAAAGTCAGGTCCTCTGAATATTGTAAGGCTCAGCCTTGCTATGTGTTGCTGTTGCCGAATAGTTACTCCGTTGGTGCGCAGTGAACGCAGAGATGTTGTAGGATTCCTGCTTTGGCAAAATGTTTCTGTGAAAGTCCAAACAACTTTCTCTTGCCATGGTTCAGTACTAAAGCCTTTCTACATAGGCAGGTGAAACTTGACTCCTTAACTACCTTTTTGCTTGTCTTAAGATATAGACTATTTTGGAAAAATTGTTTCTCTGGGCTTCGCTTTAAGGAGAAACTTCACTCCCCTGCTGAATCTAAGGCATCTTAAACTACCAATTTTTTCATGAGTTTCCCATCCAGGAAAAGTTAATGGCTAAGCATGGAGATTTTTCTGTCGAGTCTGTTGTACCTTCTCCTTGCATTACATCTAAAGGATGCAGTTTTGAAAAGTGGAACTCCTTTTTCTTCACCGAAGTGACTTTAACCTCTTTCTTTGCTAAATACTCAAGTTGTCTCCTGTCCTCTGGAATCATCCCTGCATTCTTTGCTTTGTTTTCAAGTGACTTCCCATTTGTTTTGTCTATATCCAAGATTCAGCACTGTAGATAACAGCAAAGCACGCATGCTGTGCACCTTCTGCTGCAGGCACAAGTCATCCTTCCTGTTTATAGCTGCTCCAGTATTCTGAATGTCATTCTGGCCAAGTTACATTTTCTCCCACTTTCGCCAGCGTGATCTCTGTCTTTGCCTTTTCACTTTAATTCATGTCGTCTTTCATTTCTTTAATTGCATCCCCTTGAATATGGGTATCAAGTGTCTGTGTAGCAGGTATATCCCATCTATAGTTCTGCACATCCAGCTGTATTTTTTTGCTTGCCGTACTGAGTCCAGTAGGTATTAGCACAGACACGTTCCATCTTTTTTGTAGTTTTCCAGGGTGATGCAGCATCTTCTTCCAGCAGTCACTGCTGACCTTCAAAAATTATTTTTAAAAGGGAGAAACATGCAAGTATTCAGCTCTCAAACTCTCAGGAAGTAAAAACTGCAAGCTTGGCACAAATCTTTTCTCAATGACTTCTGGTGCTACTCCATAAAGGAAGGTATGAGTCATGCAAGGAAGGTACCTTCCTGCACATTTCCAGATACCATGTAGGCATAACTCTCTCTCTTACTTTTCTTGGGGTTTTTCTCACCTGTTTCAAGCTTGATGCAGGCTACCAAACTGGGTGAGTCTTGGGGGAATTGTAAGCATATACACCATATTTTTTCAAGAGTAATAAATCCACACTCTAGTTGTGTAGGTGTAGAAATACCTTACCTATTTCTTACTAGCAGTTGTATCAGCTCAGCACTGCCTAGTTTAACCTGAAAAAGTAACTCTGAGATATATCTTCATTTTCAGGTCCCTGATGGGCATGTCTGTATTTCATCTCTAACTGGTTTCCTGTACCAAGCAGAGTAATATTCCATCAAAACCACTAGAAATTGTTACTGACAGTGCATTTGTAACCTACCATATAAACCAGGATTTAGTACTTTCTTAGACAGTACTATGTGCCATATTTCTAAGACTGGACTAGTTTCCAAAAGATACCTTCAGAGATGAGGAATGATAAGATGTGGCTGTGAGGTCCGCATTAGATATCAAGTGATGCTCTGTATGGAAGTCACGGGGTTGTTCCTTGGCCCAAGTGCAAACAGTAAGTTCCTTAGGAAGACCTGTGTCGGACAAACAGTCCCTGAAGGGCAAGGCTGGGGTGGAGGGTATAAAAGAAATGAGAGACTGTTCTTTTACTAGTTCTAATCCAGGATGCACCTTTTCTCATCTGAATTCCTGGTGATAGTTAAATGAGATTTGCAGCACAGACCATACATTTTTTTTGTTTAATCAGATCCCCCCCTTAATAAAATTGGGTTTTAATTACATTGTTTCAGCCTTTGACTAGAGTGAAGTCAGCCCACTATGACGTACTTAAAAGAAAAACAGCTTTTTAAGCAATTGCAAACTGAATTCTTTTCCACAGGAGATTATTTCCCTTCAGCTCTGCTCACAGGTTGGTGGGAGTGGTACCATTCCCAGAGCAAAGAGTGAAGCCCCTTTTGTGTAGGTATCGGATCATGCTCAACAAGATCTCCAAAAAGTCTGTGGGCTGGGCTGCACATTAGGATTAGGTGACAGAAGGTTACAAGTGTGTCTTTCTTACTTTATTTTTTCATTATTGGATTGAAATCAGGAATGTTTATGCAGTCCTTAAAACTTAAAGGGAAGTAGGCAGTGTTGAGGGAAAAGTAAATCGTAATACCTCTTAATGCCCATCTCCCAAGGAAGTGAGTCTTAAAAAGGATTGCCAGTGCTTTTCTACATTACAATACTAGAATCCAGTAGACATATGGAAATGTTATCAAAGAGATACAATACATGTCTTTAGCTTGAGCTGTGGTTAGCTTTCTCTTCTTTTTACCATAAAATTTTATTTTGAAGTTTCTTACTTTGCTCACAGCTCTTGGGATTGAGCTGTTCCTCAGCTCTGCTTTCAGAGAAGTAAACTGTAGCAGGAGCCATATGATTATACAATATATTTCCCCTACACACACACACACTTTTCTGACTGTTGTAGTTAAATAACAAGGGAACAGTGAGTGGACTTTATTGTGGCTTTCTGCTTATCTCTTTCTTTTGATTTTGGACTTGCCTTGGTGTTGATTTTTTTTTTTTCTGTGCTGGATTATTTATTCCCCTCCCTATTATGCTGCACTACACTTCTCACTTCTGAAAAACTGCCACACTAAATCTACCAACATCTTAACATGTATTTCTTTTCAAAGTAATCATTCTTCTGCTCGTCTCAATCCATTGCTTGATGTTGTTTGAAATAAGCCTCTGCAAGCTAAGTGATAGACTTATATAAAAAAAAAGGTGTATTCTGTGTGAAAGTTATTCTCATCCCAAACGTTTAAAATTCTGTTGGATGTTCTCTGCATTATAACTACATAAGTACATTGTTGTGAGTCATTCAAGCCACAGAAATGGGAAGTGAATCTAGATTTTCAAAATAAGTCTCTTCTATGAGCTTACTCATTTGACATACTTCTTAGACATTAGCTGTGAGGTGTTGGTACTCTATTTCTGTGGAAGGCTGATGCAGCAAGCAAATAGGACCTCATTCCCTTTTATTCTCCCCTTCCTATCCTGCCTTCTTTATATTCATACTGTTTTCCTCCTCCCTCAAGGATAAAAGAAAGCCCTGTTTAAAAAAAAAAAAGCTTTCTCAGCTGCTTGCTCAAATATAAGCAACCTGTAAGGCTGGAAAATAAAGGTGCATTTACACAGACTGAAATGGTCAAGGCAACTGCTACAGACACCCTGGCTTTTCCTTAAGCCTTTTAATAAAAAGGAAAATGAATGCTTACTTAAATTTCATCTCAAGGGGATTATCTCTGGAGGCTTTAACAGAATGCATTGTTCAGCTCTGAAAATCAAGGGGATCTTGCAGCCATGGGAGCCCTTTTTGTTTTCTTGCCTCCTCCCCAAAGAACAGCTAGTTAACATGGGAAGGCATCCACCGTGTCTCACTTCTGAGTCTGGTGGGAGACAGAGTAATCTTAGTACAAGACTAACAACTATTGTAGTCAGAAGGAAAACTGATTAGAAATGTCTAAAAATATTTTTTTTGATACTTGCTCCTTCAGGGAATACCAGTTGGCTTTGTTTAACAGAAGACAATAGAAGGTGCATGGCTGTGCAGGGAAAACCGAGCTATTCGTGAAAGCATTAAAAAAGTAAAAGTGCATATTAGTTTGAAGAGCTGTGGATTGCCATGGCCTTGTGTACCTTTGTATGTGCACATTCATAAGCAATATTGTGAGTAGGTAGAATTGCACACTGAGAATTGCACCTCTAGTATTGATTTGTCTGAATTGCCTTACAGGATGGAACTGCAAATATCCTCATTTATTTGGGAGAGAACTAGCAACTCAAGTGCACCTGGGGGACAATATCTACTTATAAAAACAATGTTCCCTCCATAGATGAAGAAAACATGTAGCAGCAGTAACAAGGGAGGAAAAAAAAGAAAAAAGAAACAAACAAACCCCACCAGCAAAAAACAAACCACCAACAAACCTTAGAAGCTCCTTTCTTTTCCTGGAAGTCAACAATTTTCTAGTACCTCAGAGTCTGACAAAAGCTATCACTTCAGTATTCCAGCTTTTGGGGTAATAATAAGCTGCATTATTCATTAAATGACACAAAACCTCTGTAAGATAGCTGAAGATGCCAGTAAGACCTGTTGATTAAAAGGGAATTGCAGAAGAAACAGTGGTAAACCTAAGGAAGTTGTTTTCTTTGTTTTGGTCTTTGCCTTTCCTGTTTGATGTTGGCATGGGTTTATCACATTTAATTTTATGTCAAAAGAGCATTTTAAATAATGTTGTCCTATTAAAAGTTGCAGCTAAACTCTCCAACTTAGTATATAACTGTAGTCAGAAAGACAAATTCAAGTGCAGAAATCAACCTGCTTGATTCAAGGAGAAGCCCTGCTTCTACAGATGGTTACGCAGCTGTTTTTGTTGCCCACTTCAGTAAATCCAGGCTGACACAACCTATGGTTTTCCATAGCTGCTACACAGAGTACTTGCTGCCAATGTCCTCCTGTTACTGAACATTTGTGAGGGGGCAAATAGTCAACTGTTGCAGATGTTAAAGCTGGCTGATGTGCATCTCAATCCTTGTGTGTAAGCGTTCCACTAAAAATTTGACGACAATAACTGTTTGCTAATGGCTTTTGTTATTTCAGTGCACAACAGGTGCAGTTGGTGTTTGTCAAGTCTGTGTTGAAAAGCTTAGAATTTAATTTTTGGCAAGTTGCAGTGGAAGAGGTGACAATATAGGACGGAGGGGTTAAGGAAAGGGGAACAAACCTATGTTATTAAGGTTATGTAGTTGCTTAATTTAAAAGAAAGTAAAGAAAGAGGGTAGGACTCTTCTGGTATTTTTTTCCCTTTCCTTTAAACTATTTTGGGGAAGAGCTTGCCTGGGGAGCTGGTTCCTGAATTGAGTAACACCAGTCTATATTGGTGGACCTTGAACAAAAAACATTGTTAAATTAGTAAAGCATTTCCAGATTTTCCTTCCCCTCAGTCCACTATGTATACAACTTTGTTAGGAAGAAATGGAAAGTGAAGTCCTCCCAATAGTTCATGCTCAGCATTCAATACTTAAAGGTTTTACTCACAATATTAATCAAAATTTTGCAGGATCATGAAATGTAAGGCACTTCAATCAGATACTAGGGAAATAAAAAGTGAGAAAAGATGTGAAAGCTGTTGAATGTTAGCGTTTTCGGAAAATTATTGTAATCATTCAATTTTTACACTGTCAACATCTTTTGGCAGGAGAACATAGATTCTGTGTATTAATAAAGTCTCAACTTAGAGCTATCATGGAGAAAGTAAGAAAGCAAACGTATAGTCATAGTCCCTGATGGAAACTTTATACAAGCTTCTCGTGTGACTCGGCAGCAACCTGTCCTGAGTATTTTACCAGCTTTCCAATTAGACCTCAGCATGGTGGTTCCTGCTTGTTATCAGGTTGGATGCAGTTTTGGGGTCTGAAGTGGCATGCTGTTTCTGGTATGCTGGGGAAAAAAAGTAATCTCTTGTTTACCCGTTAACGTCTGATCCAACCACTTATTCAATATTAGCAGTAATGAATAGTAGCAGTAATCAATAGTAGGATGCTGTGTGTCTGCATGTGTGTATGGCAGCTGCTCTGCAGTTCGGTGCCTGTCTTTAGGAGAGAGGTTGAAAGAGCAGAACAGATGTTCCCCTCAGACTGCTCTGAAGTTAGCAAGGTTGCATTAGCAACCAGCCTTATGGACAGAAAAGGTGCAAAATGCAAACAGCCTGCTGAATAAAATATGCCCGAGTCCTCGTTTTGGCCATCGTTTCCATGGCAGCCTGGGGCACAATGGTCTGATGCAGCTGAGCAGACTGACCTCCTCAAACCTGGCTAATGACTCTCTTGCATGCTTGCCAAGGGAGCGAGAGGGAGAAGCCTCCCCACCCATGCTCCCCGGACAGCAGTACTTCTCATGGAAAAAGCTAGAGTTTACAGAAATTAATTTAAAGGCTTTCAGAGAGGTGAAGTAGGAGAAGACAGTGAGAACAAGGCAGAATCAGAGACACGGATGACTGCCACTGAGTGTCCATTCAAAAAGACGCGGGAGCTGGAGGAAAATGTGGAAAGATCTCAGCAACAGTCTTCAGCGGACTGAGCTGGAAAAAGAAAGCAGGGTGACTTGAGAGGGGAGGGATGTCTGTTTTGGGGAAGGTGAAAAGGAAGGCAGGAGGGAACACCTGTAAGCTGTGGTAAGGAGCTGGCTCAGGTGGTGGCTGTTCATGTAGCTGCCTGACCGTGAGCTCTCCTTTCTCAGGGGCAGATGCCCAGGCAGGATGCAAACCGAGATGAAGGGAAGCTAATGCTTTTGCTCGCTATTGCTTTACAAGCCCTCCCAACCTGCGTCACTCTAGAAGGATCTATAGACGTATATTTTTAATTAAGAAGTTTAGTCTGGAATCCTACAAGCCGATTTAAGAACCAGTATTTACAGATGAGTGACTTTTTTAATTTTCCTCTTATGTTCTCAGTGAAAGGCTTGTGAAGGGGAAAAAAAAAATAGTCTGTGTTTTGTAACTCAAGATAAAGTGGTGTTATAGATGTGGGAAAAGTGCTTATGATGAAGTTTATAGTCTTCAAGGTGCTGATAAATTGAGACTGGCATAATTTGAAATACTGCATAATTTTTACATGAAGTTTGTGTAAACTGTATTATATTAACTGAATGTATGATAAACTAAAATAACTGAGCCTGCCTGTTTGAGAAGTCTTTCCAGATGAAGCAGATTTGGACCTTTTATTACTAGTGAAAAACACCTAAAGTTTATACATCTTTGCAAATAACTAAAATGCAAACTGAAAGTGACCCATAGCTGTAGACAGTTAGTTGGAGGTCAGCAATGGGATAACGTTTCACATTAACTGAATTGAATAAAGGATGAGTACAAAAACATTATAAAATCCATTAATTCCTTTTAAGCCCAACTAATCTATGTGATTGTGGATAATCTTTTGGATGGCACCAAAATCAGTATGTGGGGTGTAGTCACAAGCATGATGTTCAGCCTTACAGCACTGCTTGTAGCCCACTGGTGCTTTTCAGAAACTGCACTGCACATAATTTTCTTCTCTTTCACTAAAATACGAGTGTCTTCAAACTTAGAAGTGCCCCCATTATCCTTTTCCTTCTTGTCCTCTGCCTTAGGTTTCCTCAAGAAACTTACATTGAATGGTGCAAAGAATACAAACGTGCTTTTCCAAATTATCTAAAGACACAGGTTTATTTAGGTTGTGTTTAGTCAAGTATGGAGACACTGAAAACAGGAGAGTTCCTGACTTGCTGGGGAAAAGCAAATTAACACCTGCGTGTTCATCATCTCTCTTTACAAGTCACGTGCTGGGACTGTTTATTTCAAGCTTAATGTTCTTTACCAAGACTACCAACGATTAATAATGCTCTGTCTACTCAAAGGACAATTTGACCTACCATGGTTTCCTCTCATTCCTTTCCTTTCCTTTTTCACCCCAGCCACTTAGAGGTATTTCTCAAGACAAACAGGCTGAAAAATCCAAGAGCAAGGAATTAAAAGATGTCTCAGTTATGCCTAGGCAAGTTGATCTTTCTTGTTACATGCACATGTCATTCTTCCTTTGCTGATCTCCAGGTTTAACAGTAAGTGAGTTTTGTTTTCAAAAGATGGAGATGCACTTCAAAGCAGCCTTGAATCTGTGACGCTGGAAAATGAAGAAGGGGTGTGGATATGGGGAAAGTGTCCTTGCGTCATTAGGAATGATCCATGCTTCATTAGGAATACAATTTAGTTGAAAATCAGCTTTGTTTACAGTTTAGCTTCATAAGCTTTTATTTACTCTTTGCAACCCTGATTTCTGTGCAAATAGCTCCTTCTAAGCTTTAGCAGCATTACCACCACAACTTGTTCACAGGCAGATGGTGTGCTATTAAATCCACCTGACTGCCTCATCAACAGTGAGAGTAGGCATGAATGGTTCAGCTGGTTTTAAGGGGGGAAAAAAACCCCAGCATTAATACTAAAACAAATTGGTGCAGCATTGTTCATGACAGCCCTGACAAGTGGTAATGGCAATGCCTGAAAGTCTTGCCTAGATGATTTTTTTTTAAATTAGTTCTTTCACTTCACTGTTGTTCTCATGGTCTCATTCTGGACTTTTGGTTGTTTGAGCTTTAATGTGTTATACTAGATGAAAAAAAACCCTTGTATTTAGAGATGATTAAAGGCTTTTATTCTATTAGAAGGAATTGCTATCTAAATATGATCTCAGTTATAATAAGATGCCTTATTGAGAAAATTAGGAAGAGCAATTTAAAAAAAAAAAAAAAGAAAAAAGCATTGATCTTGTACATATGAATAACTTGCAATGACTCATGCAGGTTGCCAAATCACCCGATTCAAGGACTTTGTGTCTGGTAATGACTAATCCATCAGAAAAGGCCAATGGCTGTTTATCACTGCCCTTTCTAGACTTGTCAAGAGAGCTTAAATCAAACATACAAATGAAAAAGGAAAAAACCAAAACCCAGAGTATTAGTCTATATAGTTTTATCAAACGTGTAAAATTAACTTGGTGAGTCTTGCTTAGTTCATGATTTTCCACTTCTGTATGTGGTTGTTGATATTTACCTGGGAAGCATCTAGCCTTGCTACAAGATTTGTTAGCAGTGATGAGGGGTTTTTGTTTTGGTTCCTTTTTGTGTTTGTTGTACTGGAGTTCAGTAGTATAGGGAGACAAGATTGCACAGTATACGCTTCTGACAGTCTGAGAGTTTGCTTGCATCTTTATGTGGAGCTAGTGATTTCTATTAATTGGTCACTGTTGCCTTCTACAGCATGTGGAAGTACATAGAACCGTTTCGATGCAAGCCAAACTCAAGACACCAAGCTGTGCAGGCTTACAGAATTTAATATCAAATGCAGAGGAGCTTTTAAGTCTATATCGTTTCATTCTTTCAGAAACTAAGAATGAATGTGCTTCTTGCATCTACATGTATATCAGTTATTTCTGTCTGGTTGCTCTCAAAACGGCTTTTTATTTTACTTATAATGGAGACGATCCATGCTTTTTTCTTGTTCTCAAAGACTCAAGTTTCATTATTCATTTTGAGCTAAGCCATTTTTTGGGGACCTACTGATGTATGGCAATGTGTGAAAAGAAAATAAAGATCAAAAGCAAGTGGCATGATAAAGGAGAAAGAGACAGTGGAAAGCACTTAGCTTTTCTTAGGTTGTTTTATTAAATGAATAAACCTCACACTTTTCATGGAAAAATTCCTACCACTTTCCCATGATCACTTAATACCTTAAATGGGGAGGTGGGGTGGAGGACTTTAAAAACTGGATGATCAAACACAGTGCCATATGAAAAATACAGGAGGGCCTACAGAGATACTATTACATATGAGCCCCAGAAGCAGAAAAACTATGACTAGCTATTCTGATGAATTTAGAAATTAATGTTTTCTGTAACAGCTGCTGGTAAAATAAGAGGATCAGAATATGTCTCCAAACACATATGATCGCAGCCTTTTCAATCTACTCCAAAGATTACTTCTCCGCTCGCGTCCCCATACCTCTAACTCGCCTGTGTTGCTTTGTTACCGAGGTTCACATACATAGTGTTTGTTATAGATCTCAGCAATGATAGTTCTGATGCACTTAAATAGCTTCTGTGATTCTCCCATAGTCTGTGTCACCCTTAATTTCATTTATTAGAACGCTAGCTCCCTCCATCTCTCTCCATTACTATCTTTTCTTCTCTCTCAGTTGCATGGTTGAGAATGCTGATAATACATGTTATTAACTCCCTGACCCTGGGCTTGTGATGTATAGAGAAGTTGTTAAGTGTTTGAGGTATTAACGATCAGAGCTGATGACAAGCTTTCCAAGCATGTTGCTGACCTGATGTACGAGGTTAATGTAACTGTTTGATCTATTTGATGATGACCAATAAGATTAAATATTTGCTGAGTAAACTTCCAAGAATCTAATCGGCTATTACAGATAGGAGATAAAATGAGAAGAGATTACAGTTTCGTTTCCCCTAAAGGAATACAGTATACATGCACCAAAATTGCTAGGTGTTCCAAACCAATGTGAATTAGTGTGGATGATGGGAGGATTTGCTTCATAATCCCATTACTGCTCTTAAATAAAACAGTGCTGCAAGCATAGCGATGGGAGCAGATGCATCTGTGTTTTCTAATCTCAGGGAATGAATATTATGTTGCAATTAGTGCATCCCTACCTTTCTTAGCAATAAGATGATAGTTTGTTTTCCACTGGCTAACTTGGGCAGAACTGTCCCTCCTAACTTGTATACCTTGGTCTCCTTTTCTTAGCAGCTAATTTGTATTGTGCAAAATTAAGTGTATGTATTGATGTCTAGATTGTTCATGCATGTGACGATGTGGATTGACTTGTTTATTCCCTGAATTCTCTTTATGGACTCATTTTGATATAACATTTTTTCAGTTACTGATCTGAGTAGTTCGGGAGATGGCTGAACACTACAATTTTCCACTTCAGAACTGGCAGTGCAGCAGCTGGAGTGAAAATGTTCGCATACATACAATCTTCAGTTTGCACAAATCAAAAGGGTGACACTGATGTATTGCAGCTGGGGATCTAGGCCATCAGAGAGATAATGTACAATGAATAAAATTTGATTGAAGTGCGCTATAAGATTTATTTGCGTAAAAGATGTTATTTATGGAAAAAAATACATAATACTACAACTACGCAGAGCTGGAAGTAGTGCTTAGGTAGGCTGTTTTCTAAACAGAGTTAGTAGCCAGCCAATGGAAAGTGTACGTTGTGGGGTTTTTGCTTTTAACATAAAAGAAAATGTTCTCTCTTGAGATGCTCTGTCTTTCCGTTGTTGAATTTTGTGGGCTTTCATAAGCTGCTTAATTGTACTTCTGAGCTTTATGGACTTGATCTCACTTCCCGTAGCAAAGCCAAGCCCTGCAAGGTGATGAGAGAAGTCCCAGTTGAACTGTTTCTCTTGCCAGTTTTATAGGACTGAGTACTAACCAAGAGCTTTGCACAGGTTTCCCCCTTTTTTTGCCTTGGTTTTCTTTGTTTGCAGAGCAAGCTCTTATTTCTGGAATCGCTATACTCTTCTTTGCAAGGAACACATGCTTTGGAGCCTGGTGCATTGCTGTTGGGAAACGACAGCCTTCATATCTGACTTTAATGTTTGTTTTCTGTGCTCTTTTAAGAGTTCATGAATCTCTGTCAGCAGAGTATGCGGTGGGACTTTCGCCTTTATGTCCCTACTTGCTTAGGATGTGCCTAGAATAAAGCAGTGGCGCTTTTGTTACTTATTTTGAAAAACACTTTCTCAGGGAACAATCTCCTTGAGAAGTTTTATGCTAGCAGAGTGCCGAGTAAACACTAAGGAATATGCTATTGGGCTAACATAGGTATTTCAGCTGAGAAGAGAAAAAGCAGTAGATTTGAAGTGCCAACAGTAGAGAGATTCTAGGAAAAAGGTAAATATTTCTTGTTTTTCAGATCTGTGCTACTGGAATAAGCATGCACGGTAACGAACATTCATACACTTATTTTAAATGAACCAAACACCTATATGCAGAGACTTTTTCTGCTATGATTTGCTCTTTTACATTGTACATTTCAGCCTAATGCTCTGTGCTAACTAAACCTTTCAATTATGTATGAAGAGACAAAATATAAATGATGACATTCTCTTCTACCACATTCTTTTGAAATGTGCTGCATCAGGTCACTTAACTCTTCAGCTGACAGGAGAAGCAGCTTTTCCCTGATGAGTGGAAAAAGTTCTTTACTGAAAAGTGCTGAGATGTTGTTGATTCATTTATGGAGGGATTGGCTGATTTGAGCTAACTTTCTTCTATTAACATAGATGCTCAGAATGTAGTAGACTTATGAACTACCACCACCCTTTTCAGATCTCTTCTTCCACATTTTTTAATCACTTTAAAACAGCAAATAAGAATTGCCATTCTGTCGTCCTAGAATGGTTTTTGTGATACAGCTGCTAAAATAGGGACTGCATAATGTCACAGAACTACATAGTTTTACTTCATTAACAAGCAAAAGGTTGTGAGGGAGAATACAGAAAATTGCAGTCAGGTTGTGTTTATATCCCTTCTTTTCTCTTTGGAAATTTGCTTCAGTTTGAAAGTCACAGTTTTTTTGTGAGAGCATCTCTAGGATAATTTTCTTAAACACTGTTATGAACTGTATGGATTCTCTGCTTTTTCTAATACTTCCTTGAAACAGTGTAATATTTGGGCATAAGTGTCTTTTAAGCTTCCATCACAATGTATAATGTACCAACATTTTTGAGGTACCAACAGCATATCTAATGTAATTAACAGGTTCTTTGGACCTCAGCATTTCATTGTTAATTTTGTCGTCTCTTCTTCAATTACACTACATCCATTTTATTACTACTTCATAAAGAAACTAGGAATTTTCTCTCTCTGTTTAAATATGTAATTATTCTGAGGAATTTCACTTTGGCTAGAGACTGTCTTAATCACAAACCTTCATCTAATCCTTATTTTCTGTAAGCCTGAAAAATAATTTTTTCATACAGGTTGCCCATATGACGTGCTTTAGAATTAACATACATCTATTGAACGCATCAGCAAATTCATAAGAGGTAAATTCAGTAGGAGGATGGAGTATTGTAATGTTGGCCTGGTAAATGACTTGTGTGCCAATGCTGCTTTTTTGAAAGATTTCATGGAACACTTTAATTATTCAATTACTTCAAAATTTTCTGAGGAAAACATTGTTGAACAAAGCTAATGTCTTGTTCTTCAAGGCTGTTTGAGCATTGCTGTTTGAATTTACACAGCAAGCTATTAAAATGTTCCTTTCATGTGCTTCAACTATTGAAGTAGCTGACTTATTCATAGCTTTATTCTAACATCTTTTTGTCAGAAAGAAGGTGTATAAAGAGTACAGTAATTTGTATACTGTCAGAGGGATTTTCATTTAGTATAGAATCATTTAGGTTGGAAAAGACCTTCAAGATCATTGAGTCCAACCATCAACCATGCCCACTAAACCATGTCCTGAAGTGCCTTGTCTACGTGCTTTTTGAACACCTCCAGGGATGGTGATTCAACCACTTCCCCGGGCAGCCTGTTCCAATGCCTGACAACCCTTTCAGTAAAGAAATTTTTCCTAATATCCAGTCTAAGCCTTTCCTGCTGCAGCTTGAGGCCATTTCCTCTCGTCCCATTTCCAGCCACCTGACAGAAGAGACCAGCACCTGCCAGTTGTATTATCCACGATCATGAGAATATTGTGGGAAACCGAGAGAGGAGCTGTGGGTTTCAGAGGGCATGATCAGATAAAGATCCTTGCCAGCTCTGTGGTGCTGTAGAGAGTTCAAATGCATGCTGTGCATAACAACTTGCATTCATGCATCTGCTTTCATCCAGAGGACAAGATGATAATTCTTCAAATACAGGAAGCAAAGATGATTACAGGCCAGGTTGTGCTCTGCCTTGTACCTCTTGGACCCGACAGCCTCAGTGCAGGTCGATATTTTCTGTTTGGGCTGCAGTTTGAGCCCGCTTGACAGGGGTAAGAGACTCCCCAGACAAGGCTGCAGGGCATGGCCCTGTTTCTCTTGTGTGGATGATCACACATGGGATGAGTAGAGGCTTATCTTGGTAGCCTCAGTCAGGATTAGGATTTTGCTTTACTAAATGCTATAGGCATTCAAGAAAGAAGACTGTCCTCTCCTCAAGCTTGGCGACCTGAAACAAATGCCTGGCAACTTAATGTGGACTAAAAAAGCCAAAGCAGGTTTCTAAAAAAATGAAACGCATTGGTTTTTTTCTACCATCCTCCTCCCTTACTTGCCAGGTCAGAGGAGCCGCCCCAGACATGGAGTATATTAAAAATTTCCAACTTGCTTGAAACTAATTGGTTCTCAGCTGCTGCTTCTCCTGCAGCTACGGGATGTAATAATTGTAGACCATATCAATTTCCTATGGACCAAATAAGACTTTGAAAAGAAATTGTCAAAATAAAGACCGAGGAATTTGAGCGGTGATAACAGGGGGAAGCCTGGTGCCAGGCGAGGTGGGGATGCAGATTGTTTCCTGTAGAGCTGAATGCTGGGAAGCTGCCACAATATCCTGGTGTAGTTTCACTTATTGTTAGGAATTTCACGCCAAAATGATATGAATGCTGTATTTCTTAGCAGGAAAGCGGGGTGAACTATTTTTTATTTCTTCTTTCCATGTCATTTACAGTGGTTATGCCAAGAACTGGTGGTGTTATACCAAGAATTAGTGATAGTTTCCCCTTGGTAATATTTTGCTTCATACTTCTAATGTTTTGGTATGCTCTGCTACTCAACATCATGTGCTTTCACTAAGAGTGGGACTGCCTTATCTAGGAAGACTTTGTACCATCCAGAAAAGTTAGAGCTGAAATGGTTAAAACCAAATGGGAATTGTTTAGAAGAAACAACCAAACAAACCACAACAAACAAATATAAAACCCCATGAAATGTGGGGGTGAAAGGGTTTGCCCTTCCCTCCTGTATTGTGTTATGTAGAAGTCAGAAGAAGTACAGAGAAGTTTGGATATTATACTGCTGATAGCACTGCGGAAAAACAAATAGAGAAGTGGAAAAGAATAAAACAGTATTAATAAAAAGAAAAAATTTTTCCCTGTTTGCAGATAATCTTAGGTTATTTGTTTTTCCAAGTTAAATTTCCCATTTAAAACCCAGTTTAGCTCAATGTTTTTCCTAGTGAGTTTTTTTCTCAGACTTTTCAAATCATAATTGTGAGTCAGAACTATCAAAAAGTTATGACAAATACCCACTACAATAATTTTGTATTAGCTGATGTACCTGACAAGCTAAAGAGTGTCTCTGGTAACTGTTGAGGATAACAAGACATCTCTTCTCTTGTTCTTTAGAAGTTTTGGTATGGTTATTTATTTTGGTGTAATACATATTTCTCACTTGCTAGCAGGTTTTTTTTGAAATTGATGAAATGCAAATCTGATAGTGTTGAACTTCTAAATCCGTTTTCCCATTGGTGGCGCTATGTGTTTTTAAACTATGAGTGGCTGTAGTGGTACACACCTGTGATGATAAATGGTCTTTTATGAACGTGAGTTTTTCAAAGGTAGAGATGCAGCAACTCCCAAACACCTACTAAAGTTCATGAGATGGTTGATGGCTCTTGAACACTGTTGGATCTAGTTTTGTCCGTGCTTTTTACAGCCTCCCTCCTCTCGGGCCTCTTACTTTTGACATCAGCATGTAGACCTGGTGTTGAAAGATTCCAGGTTTCACGAACTTCTGCACTAGGAGAGCTGCGTATACGTTTTGTGACATGAGACATTCTGAAGGGCCCTAAAATGAACGTACCCAAGTACATCTATAAGAACGCTTAGCAGTACCCCCAGTAAATTAGTGTCTGCCAAAGCTACTGCTAGCTCAGGCAATCAACTAACTGCTTATGATTAGAAGCTGGGAAGTTCTGCAGAGTCGGGGGGGAGAAAGGTAGAAGGAGAGAAATCTCTACATACTTGTCCTGCTTGTGCTGCTTCCCCAAGCATGTGGTCCTAGCACCTCTGAGGCAGATGCTGGCCTCTTTGGTCTGGCTCAGGATGTCCTTTTGCTCTTGTGCCTCCATCGTATTTGATAATCACATGAGGCTCTCCTGAGTCACTGGGATTGTTTTAAATAAAGCTGGAGAGAGTCGTAACTAATGCAGCCTTTTTGAATAGCTTTTCATTAAGGTCACTGCTGTTTCAATTTAAGTTCATTGCTGTTAGGCACGGCTTCTGTTCAATGTGTACTGTAGTGATCTGTTGCTTCAGCGCTGATTCTACCCTGAAGGGCAGAGAAGTTCTCCCCCCTCCCCTTTTTTTCCTCAGCTTGATGTGGCTTTGTTCTGATTCAAAATGGCATGAGACTTCGGCTTCTGTGGTAGAAATGCACCCACCCAAGAGGTCCACATCCCCTATTTTCAAAAGTAACCGTTATGCAGGCTTTTTTACGTTAATATTTTTGCTGTAACAGCTGTGTTTGAAACCATAGCTATCTGTACCCCACAATCCTCACGGAGGAGTCTATTAGTTGTAAAGTCATATCTGTAATGAGTTTTGGTTTAGTACTATCTGCTCTAGGATGACTAGAAATTAATCCTTTCTCACTACTACTGTAATCCTTCCATTTGCTCTGTAATAGCTGCCTTTCAGACTACTATTGATCCACATACTAAGATTGGCAGCATTTCCAAGTTTGAGTCGGAAGTAATGGACATTTGCGCCATATATTGTTTGATACTTTATTTCAGGCAGGCTATTTTAAAAAGCACTTCTGCCTGAGGATGCCATAGAAAGAAAGAAAAAGGTCAGCTTTCATCACCTGCTCCCCTTGCACACTGTCAATCTATGGTGTTGGTCAGGAGGCCATTCTGTACCAGGAATTTTACAAATTGGTTGTGTATCACCATCTGAATTGTTTAGGGGAAGTCAAGCAATCTATCAGCACATGCAAGGAGTGTCCTTCAGAAGACAAAACATAAATCTTTCCACCCTATTACTGCTGCAATTTCATACCATATTTGACAGTAGAAATCACACTCCTATTTCACTGTTTTGACTTAAAATGGAAGTTCAAGTTCCATGTTCAGCAGCAGGAAGTTTTTGCTCTGAGAGGCCTCTTGGCGGTGTTCTTGCTGCACCCACCGAAGTGCTTGCGGGACCACTGGCATATTCCACAACATCACCTGCAAGCCCATCACCCACGCAGGCAGCGTGCTCTTACTGCTTGAGGCTTGCAGGCACTGTAATTTAAAGTAGCTTTGATATCTCTATGTTCAGGACCTGGGTCGAACAGACTCTTTTCTTTTGGAAGCAGTTTATCTTGTGTAAACCTGCCTTGCATGTGCCCAAGAACTGTTTATTCTGGATTAAGGTCTTGTGAGGAGTGGGGTGAGATGACCTTAAATCTGTGTATCAGCTGTTTATACAATAGGCATCCGAGCTTCTACCTGTATGCTGAACTGTAACTGGTGAATGAGATATTCAGTCTGCAGCTGCGTAACACTGGCTTGTGTTTCTTTTGAATCAGCTGAACCTTTCCTCTAGCCTTGTTTTTCATACCTGTTGGTTTGAGGGTCAGTGTGGCAGCCTCACACCAGAGCGCCTTTGGCCAGAGGAAGGAAAATGGATAACAGCAAAGCTCCATCGTTATTTCCTGCTACACTAAATTTGCCTGTCTTATTCTTCTGTCTGTAATGAAGCACGTAGGTAGTTGCCTGATCTGTCTGGGTCCCTGGGAAATGAAAAATGTGAGCTGATGTTTCCAGACTTGCAGGATGACATGCAGCTGACTTGCATTGCAATTCCTGTGTTGCTAACTGTGTGGCTGTGCGCAGTAGGAGCCGGATCTCTGCAGTGTGAGCAGGTGACAGCGTGAGGAGCGGGATGGGATGGAATGACTGGAAGTTCATAATACATATGTCCAAACAGGCAGCTAAGCACCTGGTGTTTATTAAACATCTCGTAGGTAAACATGTGCCAGTGCTGACTGCTTGCGAAATGGGAAGAGGTGCAATTTTAAAAACTCAATAGAGATTTGAAGGGTGATCAGACCAGAATTTACATAACCACTCTCCCCCCAACCCTGAAACCAATAGTACCATATTGTAAATATTTAAATACATGGATTAGATGCTCAGGTGCTAATTCTACACTCAAAGCAATTGGAATGAACAGAGGAGAATGGCTTGCAAGTTTTAGGAACAAATGGAAATCAGTGCCTGCCTGCATACCTGAGGCTATAGAGTTTATCTGAACAATTCTACACAAGGACCAAAATTTTTTGATTGAACCAGAGCATATTTCTTTAGAAAGAAGGCTTATTCTCAACTTACAGACTTTAAAGATAGAAAAATTCATGTGTGCAAGAATATGCATTGGCTTGTATACAGCTTCATTTTCCAGCTAATATGCACATCCATGTATTGATGTATTGTTTCTCACCTTTTAATATTTCTCTAGTTTTCTTAGGTCCTTTCTGTAATTCAAGAGCCACTGACTTCTTAAAGGGCTTGAGAGATGTGGAGATCATTTCAGGATTGGTCTAATGTCTTTCATGAGTTCATGGAGCTATTGTGTCATTTGAATGTCAGGCTTTCTTAGGAAGGAGACGGACTTGCTCCCTCCTGCCCCCAGTAGTCAGTCTGTTTGGTAGCTGCCAGAGAGATGGAGGTTGCCTCATTCCTCACTGCCCTGCCAGGGTACTCCCATAATCTCTTTAGTTTTGGTATTCTACAAGTTTTGGTGCTTGCCAGACCTCTCTGTGCACTGATTCAGGATGCTAAACCAGAAAAAAAACCAACCAACTTTACAACGGTAAAATTAACAGTTTTCTTCCAGTTTATCTCCCTGAAATGATTCCTTGTGGTGCTAGAGCCTGCATGCACACAAAAGCTGTCCTTATTAAGACAGTTGTATATGTATACAGGCAAACTTACTTAGAAATGTTGTATACGACTTGCCAGTGTTTATTTTGTATTAGCAAACAATTAAAACCCATTTGTTCATTCTCAGTTTACATACCTGCGGAATTAGATCTCTTCAAGGTACAAGAGTCAGGAGAATTGGGTCTTGTTTCATTTCTCTGGTTACCAGTGCTCTCAGGGGTTAATTTTTCAGCAGTTGCCAACACTTTGTTTAATGGAGACACCGAAGCCAGTATCATTCCAGATAGCTGTATCTGGGTTTCTCAAATCTCTCAACAGAGTTTAAAACAAACCCAAACCACCTTGTGCCTGTTATTTGCTATCTGAATCAGTGTATTTTCTCCCCACATTGTTTCTTCCCTCTCTCGAGCCTTTTGTTTGTGGCTTTCATATTGCAAGCTGTCTAGGGAATGAGTGAGTTATCTTTATTTTGTTAAAGTGGTGTTCCTGTCAGTAACTGCTTAACAGTAATGGTGTTAATAAAGGTAATGTTGAGTGGAGTGATGTTTGCTTATTACTGCTAGGAATCATTGTTCTGAATCTTACCTTACCCAGGCAGATGTTCAGAGCTCACAAACTCACTTGTACCATTCAGCTTCCAAAGGTGGTGGAGGAAAACAATTTAGTTTTGATTCACAAACAGAGGAATTTAGCTCTTTACCACAGTATTTATTGTTTTTGTCATGTTTTCTAGCATTGTCTTTAAAACCTCAGCCGCTAGAATTGTGCTAATCCGTTAGAAATGTGGCTTTAATTTATCTTTTCAAAGCAAAATATCTACTTGCCCTTCTAGAAGAAGCCTTCAAAGTGTGATTTAGGTGCACTGTAGTCTGAAAAGCTGGAAGGCAAATAAAAAGAACTCAATATTAATCGATTCCGGAAGACCTTGTTGTATTTGAGCGAGCCCCGTGATTTCTGGGAGCTAAACCTCCCCTTTTTGAACTTTTGTGTTGAGCAGCTGAGCAGGCTGAAGGCATGGCATACAGACAATGAATAAGGAAAGACAATATGAATATTGCTTTAAAGACATGCGTAAGCAGCACCACTTTACAAACTTAACAGAATCCTAATGCTAAAATTCTTACAAGCTGTTGAGCAATCCTAAAAGGTGGCCAGCTTTTTATGGATAAGCCTGCCCTAAGCCCTTGGTGTTAAATTTCAAGGTGGGAATTTTTATAAGCGTACAAGCTGAATGCTAGGAACAGGTAGTTTCAGGACAGAGACCTCTTTTTCTGATTAATTCGGTAATATGAAGTGGCATTGTTGCAAATAGGGTAGCTGTCATCGTCAAAATCTTTGGCACAACAGAATACTGGTCCACAACCGGGGTTTCCAGATACTGCTGTCAGTCTGCGTTGTTTCCAAAGCTATTGATAACAAATCCTTATTTTGCAACAGTTGAACAAATGTGTATCTTTGTGGGAGAAATTATATTTGTTCTCCTAAAATATTTTTTTCTAACATCAGTGTATTGCTAAACAAAATCTCACATTAGAAAACAGAGACAGAATGTCGTATTAGTCCTTTATTTATGTCATGTTTAAACTTCATAGCTTTTAGTATGCCAAGAGGTATCTGAGGTTGTTACATTTTCGGTTTTGTAAAAAACATTTGAGTTGCAATATATTGTTTGACCACTGAATGTCTCTGAAAACCACATAAAGTTCCAGGAGCAGCAAGCACGTCACCAATAAAGAACAGAAAAACCATGTAACTATTGAATTCCACAACTGACACTGGTCACAGTCTCTCAGTAAATTATCCCAAATAATACTTCCTGTGATTTAGCATATTCTGATAATTGGCCCTTTTCTTTAAGTTATTCTGCTTCTTCCTACTTTGCGTAATCACAGAGTATAAGCCTGGAATGAACTTCTGCTGCTGGCTCTCTGGTTATCCCTGGGTTATCCTGCACAGAGCCTGCAATTTGTACTTGCAAGAGAGCGGCCAGAATGCAGTGAGGCTTCACTGGAAGACTTCAGGGGACAGCTACGTTCCTCGCATCTCTTAGCTGTTTGTTCCTGTGTCTAGTAACTTTTGCTCAGAACTTTTTTTGACTTAGTGGAAATATGAAAGTGGTGGGCTCTGGCTTCTGCTGTTGTTCCTCGATGTATCCTCAGATCAGGTAAAAGTACACTGGAGGATCTAATATGTCCTATAGTCATGACATCTCCTTAAAGAGCTCATTCTATTGAGTTTATCAAAAAGGGAAAGAATATATCTCTTAGTATGTTCTCTAGCTGTTGTTTCATACTGTCTGCAACTTCTCTGATTTTTTCCACATTCTTCTAGAAATGTGGACACCAGACCTGGATCAGCCCTGTTTGCAGACGTAAAATTCCCACTGCAGAGCAGTGGCAGGAGCAAGAATATGAGTTTCTGAATTTTCCATGTAAATCTTCTTCTGAGTCACACCATTTTTTCTATGCAGTGGTGACTATTCTTTGTGTGATCTGCCATCCGTAGTACCCTTTATCCACTTGATTTTTGTGCTGCCCATTCTCTCACCCCAGAAGACCTGGAGCTTCTTGTTTCCTGACTGAGGTGTATTTGTAGTGACCTGAGTCTATTTTTTTTTTATCTAGCAATTATTAAGCACCTTGAAAGGTTTTTCTTTAACATTTAATCCTAAACTGATCAGCTCCTAGCTTTTATTTGAATACCTAATCAAATGTATTCTGCTTGTTTCAAGCCTGAAAGCCCTTCATCGTGGGCAGATGATGTTCAGTAGGGCACAGTAGGGAAACAGGGGTCAGGACTTTGGTTTGGAGAGTAATGCTCATTTTACATATGGATTTGGGCTGTTTGTCTTAAGGCTTCAGCTTGTTTACGAGCACATGCATATCTGCTTCAGAAGGGTATTGAGATGTTTTAGACAATAGTTTTACAGATCTTTGAAATCCTATGAGAATGGCTCCTGTATGTGTTTATTTCTGACAATAACAGATTAGAAATAATTCATTTCCTTTATTTGGACTTTGGACATATTGAGCTGTTCTGCATGGATTCTTTAATTCTTGAAGAATGAACTGTGAAGTAATGATTAAAAACATAAAAAATTATTCCCAGCAAAAAAAAAGTAAATAAAATTATTAAATGTTGATAAAAAGGCATGACTCACTGTGCTTATAGCTGAGTTGACATTTATTACTGAGTTTTAGAATAACAGTTTTTAGTGGAGTTGAGTTTGTTATCAAATTTCCAACTTCTCATGCTTGGGGGGTGTGTGAGTGGGGGAATGTCTCTATTTTGGTTGGTTTCAGCGAAAATATTGATTTCTCAGAACCAAAACTTTTCACACAAACATTTTGTGAAGAAAGCTTTCTTCAGGTCAAGGTAAGGAAGTGTTTCTGGGGGGGTGGCACCCAAACCAGGGGCTCTGGCAGAGGGGCAAAGGCTTGTACGTGTGCTTGCAGCGTCGCCTGTCCCCTTGAATCGGGGCTGAGCCGGCCGGTGCTCAGGAGGCACCAGAAGGAGCTAAGAAGGGACGAGGGGGTATTGCAGGGGGCAGAGCCGGTGTGTGGCGGGGAACTTGTTTAATTAAAGCTGTGTTGAATGGGAATTACAGCAAAAACGTTGTAGCAATATAAGATACACATCCGTAAATGGACTTTTTCAGTTCCCAGTAGGCAGAACAGGCTTGCTGATTGCCCCTATAATTTGGCAAAGCGTTACACGTGTCATGGTTTTCAGAGCTGTCTAACAAATTTTAGGGGAAAAGTTTATGATGCCTGATAATATATCATTTCTACGTGAAGACTGTCTTGGGTTGCCACTGATGAATGTTGCTGAGAAGCAGTGGCTGCAGCACCTACGTTTGTAACGGTTTCTAGACACCGTGGTGTACCTGTCTCTATTTCACAGCAACGTAACTGCAGTTTATATCCTACCTTATTTTTCTTCTGCATCCCGTTCTTTGTATGAAAGATCTGAATTGTTGGTTTCAACAGTGACAGTAAGTGCTAATGTTGCTAGCAAAACATTCATCCTTAAAGTTTTTATTTTTAAATAAATCACAACTGAATTTGACTCCAGTCCATGGGTAGCAGTGGTAGAGTTTACATGGCCATGTAAGTGGAAAATACGTGGAAGTGATCGTGTGTGTAACTGCATAGGAAGGTACTTGGGCAAGTACAACGGCTGGGTAGGATTTTCTGTCACTGCAGTTCCTTTAAGGCCTTCATTTTTCTAATCTATCTAGGTTGCAAACACTTTAAAATACAGGTTGAGGAGTAACTACCACAAGACGATGGTTCTTGCTATCTGTTCACAGTGCTTGATATACAGGATTTGGTCTAGGATGTGAGTGTTTATGTATCATCAAATAAAAGGATAATATTTCTCTAAAAGTTAATTTTTTTTTATTTGCCCTTTACATTAACAACAAGATGACAACTTTCTTGCTCCCTGCCTCTGCAACAAAATCTACAGTAGGTGTTTCCTGGGGAAAGAACATGTTCCAGGGAAACAAATATCATGTTGCAATCACTAAAATGAAATAAATTAACCTACCAAAATGTGTTTGTGCTGTGGCAATATCCAGAGGCTTCAGTCAGAGCTGTGGAGGCGTTGTGTTAGGCACCAAACAAGCACGGAGAAAGACGACTGTGGGAGGAACAATCTTGAGCTGGGGGAGTTAACCAGCAATCTAGCACCTGTCTTAATTACAGTCAAGAGATTTCTTGGAGCAGGCTTAAGTTGTGTAAGGCACTAGGAGCTCTGGTGGCCTCTAGCAGACAATAGGTTAGAGACCTGGGCTGTGATCCCACAGAGGTATAACGGCGGTGTCCACTTTGCAGGGCATGGGCTTTGAAGGATGATAATAATTTTATACTGTACTGGAGTGATTTATGAAGTATGCTTATTCCCTACTGAGAAATGGGGTAATCTACCAGAGAAACAGGAAGGTGTTATTTACAGTCAAAGATCTGCAGGAATCAGAGACTGAACGGGAAATAAAATCTCTCGCCCTATTCTGGCTTAAGTCTTTCAAATGTATAATCCCCACACACAAGTCTGGTGAGGGAAAAGGACAGAGAGCTATTCCTGGCCTAGAGCAGTGTTTTGGTTTTGTTTTGTTTCTTTTTAAGAAGGAAAAAGAAGGAAAGAGGGGGGGGGAAGGCCACCTGATCTTTGTCGCAAGTCTGGGCCAGAACCTGCAAACTCAAGTACTATATAGCCCTTTTGAAGTTGTCGCTGGCAAACACAGCTTGGTGTTTTCTTGATAAAGTGTTTCTGTGCACCCGCTGTTGGTAAACAGCACCTGTTTTTCAAAATCTGTCCCCAGAAATAACAGGCTCTCCCACTGCAGAGCATTGCAGCCTTTAGAAAACACTCCTTCACCAGGTCTGAAAGACAAACTTTCTAGCTGGAAAATTAAAAGAAAAATGATAAAGCAAAGAATGATGGAACTAACTCAAATGTCTACACTTTTTTTTTTAAAATGTGCCCTTTTAAAAGAAAGAAAAAGCTGCTATGGTCTGTGTGGCTCTCGCTGACGTCTCGGAGAACCCGTGCAGGTGTGTGTGCAGGGGCACTTCCCCGCCTGCCCTGTTTCAGCAATACCTAAATGCGGAGGGGCTGCTAGTGCTACCTGTTGCTGCTGAGCTGGCAGAAGTTTCAGCAGCTAGGCAATTTCTTTCTTTTGGATGATTTACACAACAGCTGCTATTTATCTACCCCACTCACTACACAGTAGACCTTGGATAGAATATGCTGTTTAAAACCATGGCCAAAATAAGAATTGTACAGAGTATTTAGTACTTTGTGTTGCATGAGTAATAGCACTGAACTAGAGATGTGTAGAGCAGTGCTCCCTGTAGCTCTTCTGAGCCATTAAAAATTATTTACAATTCTCTAATAAGACATATTTGCATGCATTTTTAGTTTGGTAATTTATGGAGCAAGTCATAACTCTGACCCAAGTTAAGATTTTAATAAGCTTAATTTTGACGCCTCCTCTTTCACAGTCCTTGCAATAAGCAGCTCACTGGCAAAAAACCATGTACCTGAGGTTGCCATTTTTGTAGTTTTGAGGAAGGCACTTTAGATGTTATTTTGAGGTAGGAAAAAAAAAAAAGACCATTCACTGTAAAGTTTCTAGCTTTGCCTCTGATATGTTTCCAATTTATCAAAAGAATAAATTCATGAAGGCTTAAGGGAGTAGCTTCAGCTAAAATTAAACTTTCTGCCTGTCATGTTAAAGTATTTTCCTCTTCCTCTCCAAACATTTCAAAAAATATTTTGTATTTAGTAAGCACAGAATTTTATGACTTCATAAAATGGCTGTGATAATCACAAAATTAGGCTATACACATTTGTATTATTTTAGATGCTCCCATCCCCTGTTATTTAGGCAGTTATACACCCTTTTGAGATAAGGACGGGATGTTACCCTAGTTTTACAGACCAGTGAGGCACAGGCAAATGGTGGTTTCTCAGTGTTGCACAGGGGGTTCGTGACTGGGAGGGAATTGAATCCAGGCTTTGCAAAGCCTGAGCTAATGCCTTTCCTCCTGCTGTGGTGGGAAGAGAGAGTCCTCAGCAAATGTAATATATCCTGCCAGGACTGGAGAGACAGGGTAGAGTTGTTCTATTTCTATCAAGTTCAGAGGGGTAGAGAATATCGGGGTTCAGTCCTCCTGTGGTACTGGGCAGTTTATAAAATCTTTCAGAGTCATGGCTCTTGGTGGCATTTCTGTCGCTGAGCAGAGCTGGGTCTTTTCCAGGCATATTGGGGGCAGTTGGGTGATATTTGTGTAGCCTCTTTTGCTTCTTTCTTTCCTTAAGAATATTTCAGATAAATCTACTGTTGCATAACAAAGAGGGAGGATTTGGAAGAGTTTGGAGCTTGACAACATATAGAATTCCTGTCACTTCTCCTTCAGGCACAGTTTTGACCAAGCAGTGCAAAAAGCTTTGCAGATACTCGATTTAAACACATGAAAAAAATCAGAAATTTGGGACTTGGCACCGGTACAGAGATCCATATTGGTTCAGAGATCTTAATCTTTGTCTTAACAAAATGTTAGATTTTTCTTTCATTCACACTAGTGTAAATCATAACCCCACTGAAAGCTGTTGATTTATTCCAGACTTAGGCTTGCGTGACTTAGAGCAGAAGTTGCTTCATTAGTTTTGTCCAACAGCAAAGGCTAGAGTACCCAGGTAACTGAGTGCTTGTACTAAAAGAAGTAAATTATTTCCTGTATCATATTCTCCTCCTAACAAAAATTTTGTAAGAGGTTGTGTGTGGGGGTTTGTTGGTTTTCTGTTTTGTTTTGGTTTTTTTAAGATTTGTAAGAAGTTGTAGTGAGCCTTGCCTGCCTGTAGCCAGCCTCCCTGCGTGAGCTGTGTGCCGTTGCCTGTGGCTTGTGCTGGGGAACTGACGCCCAAATGGGTGATTCAGATGTCTAGACTTTGGCCCGGTTCCATTTTTGTTCTGGCTGTCACTTTTTCCCTTTCCTTATGCCAAGATTATCTTCTGTGTTGGGTATTGCCTCTCATGTCTCTAGGAAGGGTCACCCTGAGACACCTCCTTGCAAGCTGGTGCTACGCACAGCTCGTGCCAAGTACTGGAACAAGCCACGGAGAGATTCGGGCGCAAGGAACAAAGCAAGCCTGCAGCTGCTCTGCCCGTTCCTTTCGGTCTGATCACTTACAAGTTCATAAGACCAGAGCCTGACTTTTTTTGTGCATTGAGTTTGGATTTATCCCTGTGTATATAAATAAAGGCAGTTATTCACCGAGGGAAGTGGATTCTTGCAGTGTGTTCCTATTGCCTTTTTATAGTAGCTCTTCTTGGCACTTTCCTGGCTCTTGTCACCCAAGAATTTTCGAATGGTTTATGTGTATAAATGTATTTAAGCATCAGTGCTCTCCTGTGATATTTGGAGGCCACAGTTGCCTAGATTTGGAAAATTACACTGTTTCACCTTCTAAAAGACAGCATAGCTAGGAAGAGTACAGGCAGCTTGACCGATATCATATGCTGAATTGCAGGAAAAGAACAAGAATATCTTTCATTGGCTTTTTTTTTTTCCTTCTAGTAATGACTGGATGAGTAGGAGCATTACTTCTCCTGTTTCGGACTGAAATGAATGGGTTAGGTGCGGGGGGAGGTGGTCAGCATTTCATAGCTAGCTGTGTCACTAAGGTCCTTTCGCTGATCCAGTCCTCAAGAAGTAAATGGTAGTGTCCTCCCTGAGCAGAGGACTGTGCTTGCTGAGAAAAGGAGGTGCTTTGCAGGCTGAAGATACCTGTCTGTAACTGGTTAGAAATCATTCAGGAGGAAGATGCAGAGGATATCTCCCCTTTTCCCTGCTTGCAAGGTACAAAGTTTTTTAATGTTACAGGGTTTAAAATGTGCTTGTCAAAGACTTATCAAAAGATCTCACAGTATTGTGGTTAAATTGTGCATATGAAGTGGAACAGTTTTACCATTGGATGAAATTTGGGTGTATAGCCAACTGAGCAACACAGACAGGAACAAATCTAACAGTCTCTTCACAGGAACTATGGGATGTTTCTATTTAGATGGATTTAGTTAGCTTATCAGCATGACTTGAGGTGCTTCTAGAGCATCTGTTACAATAGTATATTGTGCTAATTTCTACTACAACTAGTAGGGGTTCTAGGTACATTCTAGGCAGTGGTTTTCCTCTTAGTTCTAGAACAATCTGATTTTTTTTCCCAAGCTTTTATTAGTTCTTAGTTAGAACCCCTTAAATTAACCCCCTTAAAAACTACCTATAGAGGTAATGTTTGTGTGCCTTAAAACGTGAGGCACCTGTCAGGCTCCTTTCTAGCACATGGGAAAGAAAGGAGGTGCAGCCCAGGTTTTCCAAGGAAGGAAAATGCAAATGAAATTAAGCTAAGAAAATGTGAAAATAAACATTGACACTTCTGTAACAACGGTGCCTATAAACTTATGCAGTTATCTCCCAAGAAAAGCACTATAGGTCATGCTATTTGTTTCTTTTCCAAACAAGCAACAGGGAAGACAGATCTTCACTCTAGAAAACAAACTGCAGCTTAACTATGTGGTTTCTTCCATTCATCATTTTTCTCTAAGCCTGACAGTGTGCCTTTAGACAGGCTTTAGAAAAACTATTTTTTTTTTCCCACCGCCTAAAGGTTTTTATTTCCTTCAGGGGAATAACTTGTTTCCTTCAGTATACTTCTATTTGTATAACTGACACTTCTGTTTCTCTTGCCTTTGAGGTGCTTTTACAAGGTATAATATCTAATAATCGCTGGGCGCCAGGGCTAGATGCTGGAATCAGCTGGGTGTGGATGGTGGCAAGGAGAAGCAATCTGGATGAATAGCTGCTGTCTCGGCTCTTTAGCCCGCTGTGCGTGTGCCGTGGAGTGCTAATGGGAAAGGAGATCTCCCCGCCTGATAAATCCTTACCTGCAGTTCTGTTGGGATGGAGGGGCTGGTGTCATGTCTCTCACTTTCCAAAATAAGTCATTTATTAAAATGGTAGCTTAAATTAGAAATCACTGAATGAACCTATTTGGCTGCAGGAGGGTATCCTGAAAAATTCCTGTTTACCAGGACAAGTGGGGGGACTCGATGCTCACACAAAAGAGGAAGTGTTTGTGAAATAATATTTTCATTTCTGAGAGTTCAGGCTCTTTTCAATCTGTGCGCTCCTCCAAGGGCTGATAAAGGAGTCCTTACCTGACAAGACTGAGCGAATATATTTACATTACCTCTCTGGTATGCAGGAGAGAAAATGAGGTAGCTACAGTCAGCTGAAAAATCAGTGCTGAGGACTGTGCAGGTCAGTTGTGATTGCTATGAATAAGAGTTAGGTAGCTGACTGAAGTGCTTTTCAGGAAGTATGCTTGAAATACAATGATTTTTGCTGTAAAGAAGAGAAGGAATATAGCTGTCTTTAAATATTTACTAATCTTACATCACCTATTGTATATTGGAGGATTTCAGTCACATTATCTTACCATATGTAGTTGTCATATTGCAAAGATATCTATGGGAAAATACTGGGATTTTTAATTTTTATACTTTTTTTCTGATTACGGCCATTTACCAGTATACTGTACTGTTAATGAATATTGAAAAGTATGGAAATAGATATATCTTGTGGGTTTAAGTGAGGACTTTCACAACATTCTGACTGATTTAATTGATGCGATAGTACAAACTGTAGTTGTCGTGGTTTAACCCTAGCCAGCATAATAATAATGATAATAGTAATACTAAAATGACAATAATAATAATAATAAAAGGATTGGAATATACAAAACAAGTGATGCACAGTGCAGTTGCTCACCACTTGCTGACCAATGCCCAGTTAGTTCCCGAGCAGCGATCCACCCCCAGGCCAACTCCCCCCAGTTTATATACTGGGCATGACATCACATGGTATGGAATATCCCTTTGGCCGGTTTGGGTCAGCTGTGCTGGCTGTGTCCCCTCAAAACTTCTTGTGCCCCTCCAGCCTTCTTGCTGGCTGGGCGTGGAAAGCTGAAAAATCCTTGACTTGGTATAAACACTACTTAGCAACAACTGAAAACATCAGTGTGTTATCAACATTCATCTCCTACTGAATCCAAGATATAACAGTATATCAGCTGCTAGAAAGAAAATTAACTCTATCCCACCTGAAACCAGGACAGAAGTGTAACTCGGTGCATCTTATATTGAGAAAACATACTCAACTGTTTCGCAGCTTGGATAGCTGAAGGAAGTGAAGTTTTTCTAAGTCCTGAATAAACATCTGTCCTGAGTATGCAAGTATTTGATGAAGCAAAGCCACATAAAATGCGGATAACAATGCCTCATTAGCTATCGTTTGTTTCAGTTCAGGATTCTCATTGCAGTCTGTTTCAGTTCACAAATTAGCATGCCAGTAGCCTTTTACTGCATTGATTTCTATTTTTTCAGAGAGCAATAAGTGACTGATTAGGGGGGTCTCAGACCAGATGACAATAACGATGGAGCCAGATTCTGATCTTGCTTGCATGAGAAGAGACAAGAAATAGTGGTGTTTACATCAGTAAAACTTAATGTAGAATAAAATTATTTCAGAGGGATCGGAATGAAACCCATTCCCATTTTCCTTACTCCCCAGGAAGTCTTACGAAGTAAGACTTTCAAATTTATTCACTTTGAATTATGTTAAAATGTATTTTAAATTTCTGAGCAATCTCAAACTTTGAATGCTACGGTTAATGTTCTGAGCCAAATCTCACCCTGATGCAACCCCATTGAAGTTGGTAGACTCACACTCAGGATTAAATTGGTTGCTAAATTTTAGTTTGTTTTAATCTTTCTAGCACAGTGTAAAAAAATTCCCACAGATCTGACATGTCACATGTATTTATATTTTCTTTTAAAATGAACTCTAGTTGTAATATAATCTGGCTTTTAAGTGTGTTGGTTTTGTCTTGTCGTCTGCTTTTTGTTCTATTCCTCTGTATAGTGGTATTTGTCCTAATGATAATTATGCTTATGTGATTTCTCTGAAGGTACAAAGAGCTTCAGAAGGCATAATTAAGCTATGCAGAATCCTTAGGAATCAGGCAAGTGCCCTCACAACCTTTTGAGTGATCAGTGTATCTGGTCAAAACAAAGATGGATTTTTTTTTTCCTGGATTTTAAGATCTGGGAACTTTAAATTATTATGCACCTATGAATTAAGAGGATCCTCAATTAAAGATATACAGTAAAAATGCTTTCTATAGATTATTTTTGCAATATCTTAGTATGTTTTGTTCCTTTTAAGTGTATGAATTGGTGAGAGGTTAACCAGTTAATTGTGTTCCCAGCATCTTGAAGCTGATTCCTGTGAAGTGTACAGCAGCTGTGGTAAGGGAAGCTCATATAATGTCTCAATGTCATTTCAGGTGCCCAACCATAGAGACAGGCAGAATTTCTGTACCCCACCTGAGTGACAGCCCGTGCAGCACATCTGCATAATGTCAGTTTTTTGTGACTGTTCAGTCAGTCCCTCATGTCAGGGAGAAGGTTCTTGTCTGGCTGTTGAGTACAGGAAAAAAAGGCAGATGAGAGTTTTCATTCCACTGAGTAGCTTCCCCACTGAACACTTCTGTTGAAGGGCTTCTGTTGACCTGAACTTACTTACCCTATATGTTTTTTTCTTTTCCATTTTACTTTTATTAGGTAAAATGAGCTGTCTGGCCAATAACCTAGCTGTTTAAGAGTGACTTGGAAGATCATGGATATGATATAATGACACTGAGTCAGCAGTTGTCTTGCTGTACACGTCAGAATGACTGAGGCTTCGGCAGGCAGCCAAAAGCCATTTGTAGCATATTTCTTCACAGAACTCTGGTGTAGTAAGGAAGAATTGGTAGACTTTAATTGCCAGACTGCCAGTTTGTGAAATACGTCTTCAGTATCTTTTAACTTTGGCCTTTCATAGTCATTTTTGTTCAGCTTCATCTACAAAATTCAATTATTGGTGATTTAATTAAATGATAAAGGGATAAAGCAACATTGAGAGACTTAGTGAGAACAAGGCTACTGAATCCTTGAGTAGGTCTGCCCTGAGGCAGATGTAATTTGCAATGTGCAAAGAGAGCTTGTGCGTGCCGTGCCGTAGCCACATCTATGTTAGGGCACCTGGCAGTACTCTGGGAACGCAGGCAGAGACAGGATCTTGCAGCGGCTCTCACCAGAAAACACGTGTTCTGCTCACGTCTGCAGGCAGGTTTTAACGTTTTGTTTTGACCTATGCTGGAAAGGGGCAGAGACGTACAGAAATGTTCATCAGAAGCACTTGGATGGAGAAGCCCTTGATGCAGAGCAAGCATCAAGCAAGAACCTGGCTTCTCCCACAGTCCAGGTGAGAGTCATAGCCTTTGACCTATTCTGGAAGAATTCACTTTACAAAAATGGTAGGAGGGAAAACTGTCCCCAGAACGAAATGGTCCCAGGAAATTGTTCTTTTTTCTAGAAGGCTGAAGATATTCTGCCCCTGCTTTCAAATTGCAGAGTCAGATTAACTTCAAATGAACTCAGAAATAATAAAACACAATTTAAAATATTGTCAAATTCCATTTGAATTACAAAAAGACACCAGAAGGAAGTAATTTTATCGTTCTAAGCCAAAACATTCAACAGGTTAGCATTAAAAAACAAACTTGTGATTTTTGAATGCTTGTGACTGTGGTCTGATGGTGCATTTAATTAAACAGTCACACAAACACTTTTTTTTGGAAGTGCCTTATTCATTCAACAGGCTTGAGAGTGTTCAGTTAATTAGTGTACACTGACTTTTCTTTCATCCTCTTTCAACACATGGGTGAAGGGTTAAGCTTACTACATGTTACTGTTACCTGCTCTGAAGACCACCTTGTTCATTTCCTTCAGGTGCTTTTATATGCTGTGCATTGTTAGAATCTGGGGTACTTTCGCAAAAAAATCATTATGAGATAAATGGGGCTGTTTTGCAGCTTGAAGATGGGGAAACTATGGCATAGGTATGAAAATGAAAGTATTCTGGGAAAAAAAAAATCATAAATGAGCTGAACTGTTTTAACCTGAAACTTCCCTACAAAAGTCCTGTGGCAGGAAAGTGACTGTTTGGAGAGAAACTTCCCATGGCAGCATTTGCTAAATTTAAAAGTGGCTGAAAATAGGTCACATAAAGGAAGCATCATTCTTCATATTAAACAATGCTGTAGCCCTCCCTTATAACAGCAGCAGACCTGCTTGTTGATACTTTTAACATAGACCATATTTCATTCAGCATTTTCTTCCCTAACAATTTTATCTGTATATTTTGTCTGAGAAAGAAGTTAGACTAACATAGGAATTGTATTTAAGGGGGCAAAAAAAAAAAGTTTAACAATGTGGGGGTATGGCAGAGATGGCTCATGAATCATATATGTCAACTTATGTAATATACAGCGAAGAGGAGACACTTTCAGGCCCTCTTCAGTAGTGTATCTTTACCATATAAGCCTGGTGAGCAATCGGTGTTGCATGCTGTGCTGGACTAAGCTTTTAACATGAAGATGGGACACAAGTTGATTGCATGGTTATGCTATGCTGTTTGCGTATCTGTTGTATTTTGTCTCAAATTACATCAGACCTGTTGCTGTGCTGCCTTTTATGCTTTTTCAGCTTTGAAGAGTGGGGATAACAAAAATCTATTGATTCTGTTGGCTAAATTAAACATGTAATATCCACAAAAGCTAAACTAATCCTAGAAACTACATCAAAACTTTTAACTTTCCTAGTCTTTTATGCTGACAAGATGAACATGATAAAGGGTCTAAGCAGATACCTCTTGGTCTGTAAGCTCATCACTTCAACTCTGACAAATCCCTCGCAAGAAATGCAAGAGGGCTGGTACTGAATAAGGCATTTTAGTGTTGTCCTGCATCCCAGAATACTTCTAGGTGTTGGTGGAGGTGTTATTGTCAAAGGCATTTGCACAACAGCTCAAGCGTAAAGGCTTCAGTTCTCCCTGCAAGAACAGGGGCTGTTTACAGTGGTGTCCCAGCCAAGCCCTTGTTGGGGAAATCGTTAGGACTGCAGATCATTTTCTCCTGATTTACAAAGACTTCTAGTGGTTTGTTTTGTTAGGGTCTGTGGGGAGAAGGGTGTAAGCTGTTGGAATTAGCCTACATAAGCATGCCCGAGTGATTTCCTGATGGTTTACAAAGGAGTCTGTGGCAGAGCCGCGAGTTGAACTTGGGCTTTCTGAGACATAGGCTAGAGTCCTGTCCATACAAACAGCCTGGTTTTCCTCAGACTAATCTGTAGAGCTGGAGGAGGCCTCCTTCCTAGGTATTTTTGCTTGCCAGTAGTAGAGAAATGCTAAAAATTAGACCAACACCCCTCCCCCCCCAACAGAGTATCTTCAAGTGTTCAGTGGCTCTATGGCATGTGCTGCTTCTGACTCACTGACATCATTAGGAAAATGCATTATCAGAAAGTATTCGAGCCTCTTTCCTGAGCAGCTGAATAAACTGCTTTCTTGAGGCAAATATTGTTATCCTGTAGATGGAAATTTTTATCGCAGTTTAGTCTGGGGCTAAAAGATATTTCTTGCCTTCCTTTCCTCTTCCCCTCACCCCATCTGCTCCTATTCAGCCTCTTACTAAAAGGCTTCAGTAAAACAAAAAACATGAGGTAAGTTGTCCTTGGAAGCAAGAATGTGTATGAGAGCAAAGGCACATTTTTTGCTGTCAGTCTGCATGGAGCAGACCGTGTTTGCAAATCATTGATGAAAAGGCAAGGCATTTCAAACACCTTGAAAATCTGGTTCCTACCCATAACCTGGTTTTCCTCTATTTAAAGAAAGTACTAGTTAATGGTCATTCTTCCTTTTTGGCACAAATATTTATTAATTGTTTCTTCATGCAGCCTTTCTGTGGATTTGATGAGAACACAGAAAGGAATATGGGAGAGCATCATTTAGCAGCTGTTAGTACAAGAGGATACAGGATAGCTGGAAAGGCTGGGGAAGTATTAAGCAGCAGGATCAACTAACTTTGGCAGTCCTTCAGACCCAGGGTGTTCTGAGTATACCGTTTAGCCTGTCTCTAGCCAGCTTACCTGTCTCAACTGCTTACCCTGACAGCCAAAGCCTCCTTCCAGCACATATCATGGCTCTGTAGAAGTGGACAGAGCAAGCAGCCTACTAGATTTGGTGCTGTCTTTTGTTCACAGTGAACTTCAGTTTCACCAGTTTTGCTCCTCTGAGGTTGAAGATGGGCCTGGGTCTTCAGAGTTGGAAATGAATATCAACTCGCTTTCCTGGAACAGTTGGAACTTCATTCAGTAGGATGTCTCCTGTTTCTCCAGAGACCAATATGCCTGAGAGCTCTATCTTATCAATTAAACCACAGCCCATCTCTTTTTCAATTTCCTGTGACTGCTGAAAGGTGATTTTTCTTGTACTTATTTCCATTTCTTTAGGGTTTTTTCTTTCTTCCTTTCTTTGTCATGATCTGTATTCCTAGTGGAATTCGACTGTGTTAACAACTCATTTGTGGATATCTGGATAAGGATTTTCCAGGGCTGGAAGGGTGGTTGTTTTTAAATCATTGCAAATTACCTGCGTTCCAGTTAATTCAGTGACTGAGATTGCAATGGAGAGGAAAGAAAAGAAAAAAATCAATGCAATAGCATGGAAGGTGGGGAAGATTCCCACACCTGTTTTCTTAGTTAGCACCAAAGTTACCCCTGTGATCTCCTGCATTTCCTCCACTTAGAAAAGGGAGAATACAAAATTGTCAGCAAAAGAGGCTCCAGGCCAGGAACTGTGCTTAGCCAAAATCCCTTCTGCAAGGACGATATTTTTGTCTCCTGTTTTGATATCGCATCTCAGCAGTCTTCAATAGCACAGTGTGGGTTTATGTTCTTTTCCCTGTTCATGTTAGGCTTTTCTTATTCTGTAGAAAATACTGATTTATTGCTCATATTTTGGTCTTGTCTTATCAATTGATCTTTAATCTAGCAAATTTTGACTAGATTACATTTCTTTTTTTGAGCATGTTGCAATTCTTTTGCCAAAAAAAAAAAATGGACGTAGCACGGAGTCCCTGTTCATCACCCACCCTGATCCAAGCTCTTCAGGGTGGGTAGTGTCTGCTCATTTTGTTCAAAAATTGGTCTTGAGCCCTCCTCTGTACTCACCCACTTGTCTACGTCAGTGTGCCATGGAGTAGATGTTTTAATTGGCAGACTGTATTTGAGGGTTTTCTTGCAGAGGTCTTCACAACTCCCTTCCCTGAACAGTCTTCTGCAAAGGTTCTGCCGATGCTCAAGTAAAGCTGTTTGCCTTGTGATCCTTCACAGGGACGTAGGAGTGAGCACTGAGGAAATGAGCAGAACCAGTTTGATTGCAGATGACAGCGAATCTGTGACAACAAAGGAGCAGAGGCAGGAATGGGAATTACCCTGTGACTGCTGAGGGGACTTGGGAGAAAGGAGGGATCCGATAAAGCTCTGAGAACTGCTTACCACAGTTTCAATATTGCAGGAACCCAAATAATGTTGGTTGTTTCTTTTTCTTGCTCTGGGATAAATATGGACACCTATAGCTCCAGCTGCAGAATGAGGAACTACTCAGACAATAAAAAAATGCACGCCAGGAAAAAGCAATTCAAAACAGATATCTTCCTTTCTGAAGAATTCTGTAATGTGCGTCTTACTTGTCCAGGATTACTTGCCACTGAATAAAGAACAGGAAAATTTCATGAAGTTGCTTGCTTGATGTGTTCTTAGAAAAGGGAGAGTGAAGTGGAGAACCAGACACTAAATTAAAAAGGAGGACATAAAATTCTACAATATATAATTTTTATTTATTAAAATAGTATTTGAAAAAAACATTAGAGGAATGGGCAAAGCTTTGAGCTGTTGAAAGGATCAGAGAAGTAGTTTCTGAATGAGTATTATGGCTATCAGATCCGGCAAAGTCATGACCACACCAGATAACTCATAAAACTTCGTGGACTCTGAGTCAGGGAAACATTTTTTATTATTGTGTTTGCAGAGCTTCAGTAAAGTTAAGATGTTGATAATCTGTAAATATCAAATCCATGTTATTTGAATCCTGTTACTTTCATGTCTTTATTTTGTTAAGAGGCAGGACCCGAATATTAATTTTATTGAGAAGGAGATAAGTGAAAGTGAAAACAGGTTCCAGCCAGGTAGATGAGTCTTGGGGTGGGAACATGCTGTGCTGATATTGCCCACACAGCGCTGCCAACGTATATGAGTCATGAGTACCAATGCCACTTCCATTTATAGATTCCTTAGGAACAGATGCAGCTATACATGCTGTTGAGTGGCAATTTTTTTTAAAGAAGGTTTGGGCTGAAAATGTTGAGCTCCGCACAACTGATTAAATCAATACAAGGTGTCCAGAGTAATTCCCCTTTGAGAAATTACTGAAGTGGTTGCCAAATGCAACTCCTGTCCTCTGGGGAAGTTCCAAAGCTTTGATAATTGCTTTTGTCCCCAGAACATTCAAGCCATTAGAAATGTTCATATAAGACATTAAAAATGAAATATTATGCTTTAGAAGAATATCAGTGTTTTGAAGTACAAACCTCTTGAAACAAAATGTTTGATTCTTATTTTCCTAAGGGAACATTCCAAAATATTAAGAGCAAATTGAATCAGATTCACATTCTGAAACTTTCCAGGCTAAAATGTTGTTTGGTTTCAGTTATTTCATCTATAATGCATAAGCTGGTCATAGACTGAAAGACTAGGGTACCTTGAACTATCTGTATATACTGTATGTGGAGTGAGCCATATAAGCTGTGAATAACTATATAGTGTAACAGACTTTAACAGGTTGAGAACACCATATATAGTGTGCATGTATTTAATACTTATGCACATACTTTATATATGTATGTGCATATATATTAGGTAAATTAATTTACATCTCCACACACCAAGTATTTATTGAGAAACCAAGGTTCTGAAGGAATAGGAGTTCAGGACTCCTCTTCCAATATCTTATAGAAAGAACTGTCTTCATGGCCTACTTAATCCAAGTTGCAAGATATCCACTGTAGATGAGGCCTTTGTGCCTGCAATAATCAGGCACTTTGTTGGGATATTTGTTGTTTTTATTGTTTCTGTTTAAAAGAATATTTTTCTTACTCTTTCTTCTATGCTAAAAAAGAATTTAGGGAATGTTAACTGTCCATACATATATACATACACGTGTGCCTATGCTACATCTAGGACAGTCTCTCAATATCAAAATTTGTCACTTCTCAACAGAGGAAGTTTCTGGCATCCAGATGGGAGCACCTACCCTGGCAGAGCACACACACAATGTCATATATTTAAGTCCTATGAATGTAGTTCAGGTTGAGAGCTTGAAATTGTCACTTGTGTCCTATATGAATGTCTTAACCTTGAGGCAATTTTTGGGGTGTTACAATTTCAGTCTCTCTTGTGAAAACAGTTCTGCTTTATGTAAGTAATTAAAATACTAATTGAATCTGGATCTTTCACAACTTGAGATGAGTCCCATAACCAGTGGGCTTAGAAAAACAGCCTTGTTAGCCCTGTGAATGTGTAATTAGTTATACAAGATGAGGTTACTGCAGTAGAATAATTGAGAGCAGCTCACCTGAGAATAGCAGAGAAGCTGGTAATTAGTGCACTCACCTAGGCTGTAGGAGATCCACTCGTTCCTGGTATGACTTAGCCCGAGCTGGGATTTGAATTATGGCATCTCAGATCTCCAGTGAGCCTGTGGCTGGTTAGATTGTGGATTGTTTTGGAGGAAGCCTGTCTAGATTTTCATAAGAATTTTTAGGTGGTTTGGGGTTTCTCTGGATGAAGAACAAGAGAAAAAGAAATCTTTAAAATGTTTTGTAGCAGAAGAGTTTCCTCTTAGTCCTATCAAGGATAACTGCACAAGAAATTAAAAAAAAAAAAAAAAAAAAAAAAAAAGTATGTATTTACCAGGAATAAATGACTCCCCAAATCATTAATTTAATATCATGATTTACAATAATACATAATAAAAGTCAGTGCTGTTGCCAATAGGAGAAGTAGACAATGGGAAACATGATGTTTGCATTGGCCTGTATTCGTGTCTTGATTTCTCCAAGTGTTTACACATTTTTCTTTCTCCTGACATCAGAGTTATGGAAAAGCCTTAGCACTGTGTTTATAATAGATTCTGCATACTTAACAGCAGTTCCTTTGGGAAAACAAACTCGAATATCTAGGAAATGTTGCAACCTATTTGCCTTTCATAGGATATGACAAGCTTCCTCCTTGCACAGCCCATGGTGTCTGCCTGCACGCCTGCTGGCGCTCCCCGCAGACAGCTCCCAGACCCGTCTGATACCAGCTGTTCCCTTCCAGATGTTCTCTACCTACCGGGACGGATCGGTGAAGAACATTGGCGAGACGTGGAGTAGGTTGTGCCGCCCAAATTCTTCACTGTATTTGTTCCTTGGAATGAATGGAGAGCTCCTCTCCAAAATAGGCTGGGACTATGTATAGAACACCCAGTCACAACCAGAGCTCCAAAATATATTAACCCCTTAGAGTACTTTGAGCAGAACGCAACTTCACGGCAAATCTTTTTGCCCTCTCTAAAGGCACGCTATTTGCATATGACCAAATAATCTGTGTCATGCCTTAGAAAATAAGAGGGTAAGCGCTCCTGCGTAATTGCTGGCTTTGGCATTTAGTAGATTATATAACCTTACTCATGCGAAATTGTGCTTTAGCAGTCTAATACTTAAACTGCTGAATCTCTCGATAAAGTTGATCTGTTCCATTACCTGCTTGGGTTGTCTGCAAGTAGTTTTGCTTCATAATTTGTATGAGGGAACAGGTGCACTGAGTCCAAGTTAAGTTTCTGTCATAATGCATTGCATATTGATTCTGCAAATAAAAATGTTGCTGCCCTTAACTGCAAACTGTCTTGGCTCTGGAGCCTCTGTTTTTTTAATGACAATTCCATTGAGTTGCCTGGTGCCAGTGAATTGTCCTAAAATTTGCTCTGTTTCTCTCGCCTAAGCAAGCCTGTGATGCTGTGCCAGGCTTGACTGGAGCATCTGACTATTCCTCTGACTACGATAGAGAAATAGTAGATGGCTCTTTCCGTGGCAGCCCCTTTTTATTCTTTTTGGCAGTTCTTTTTGGCATTCAGAGGCAGACGTTGCTGAAGAAGCCATGTTCGGTTAAACTGCTCTATCTGATGTTCAGTAATTGGAAGCACTAAAGTGAAGCCTAGATCCACTACCATGGGTAGATCGATATTCAGTGGTAAGGTAAATTATTCTCTTACTTTATTCTAACTCCCAGCTGTCTGGTGCCCTGTGTGTCAACATCCTCATTTGAAATGTTTCCAAGTTTTGGATGGGAGTTGTTTCTACTCTTGCGCCTTTGGGCCAATCAGGGGGCCAAACAATTTCTTTAATGTCATGGTCCCATAATTTTCTCTTTATGTCAATTAACTGGAGATGTATCTCTCATTCTGTGTCACTGATCTAGCTCTCCTTTTTATCACTTGATATTAGAGTCATATCAGCAACATTCTTAAAGCATGTGCTAGTGTCATTTGTCACTTCCTCCTTATTAGGCTTTAATATTTTATGTCCATGTGCTCAGCCTGCAATACCTGACACTATTTCTGTCCAAGGGATTCTGGAGTTCTCCTGTGAGGTTTTTAATTGAGTTGATCTTTTATCAAATGCTGTTATGGAGTTCTGTGACAGTGCTCTAGACAAGGAGAACAGACGTAATAACATGACTGAAAAATTCGTATTTAATAGCAATTTTTATTCATGCTTCTTTTTATATACCTCGCCCTAAACTTTTACAAGTATATAAAAGCCACTTCCTGCCTCGGTTTTCATTGCTTGATTTGTTAAGAGAGTTTAATCATCATCATCGTATATTCTACTTCCTAAAAAGGTAAAATGATACAAATTTATCGATATTTCTCTATCTGATATGGGGTTGGTTTGGAATAATTAATAGCCATGGGTTTTTGTCGTCTTGTCAAAAAAGTGACCAATATGTTTTGCTGTGTCTGCTAATAACTGGTCTGTTTCTTCTGCTTGGAAAGTGAACTGAAAATCATCCAAATGTACCATTTGTCCATGAAAGTTCTCAGTTGCTCACTGCAGTCATGACCAGTATTAACAATAACTGGAATATTATACATTCTGGTCTTATTCCAGTTACGATTACAAACAATGGGACAGCACAATTCTGACAGTACAATTTCTATCAAAAGCTTTTTGGAAATCTCTAATATTTTTCATGAATGGTGCTTGTCACTTCACATTAGCTCTGTAAAATGAGAACAGCCGTTTGACACCGATAGTTTAAAATCTGCTTGGTGCTGTCTGGTCCAGAAAGCTACTTGCTTCTTGACAGGTTGCAGAAGGAAATTGCTCTTGAATTTTATTCCCACCCGGCCCCCCCCACTCCATGGTGTTGAGAATAAACCAGGGTTTTTCTAGACATTGAGGCTGACAGTGCTACTATAATCTGAAATGCCTGCTCTGGGTCTTTCTTGCTTGCATTGGTGTCTTTTGTACTTTGTATTCTTTTTAAAAGCATGAGAGGTGACTAATGGAGTGTTTGCCGCTTGTTTAACAAATGCTCTCTAACCAATTTTCCCTGTTTGTATTTACTCACTTTTGTCATTTCTGATACTCTGAAGCTTTTAAATCAGTGTCAGACTGTCAAAAGATCTTTATCACCAAATCTCCATCTTTTAGGCCTGATGTCTTTAAGACAATGCAGGCATGTCTTGAATATCTCTTTTTCTTTGTACTTGTTCTTTACAGAGCATCTTTCTGCTTGTATGTTGGGCAAGACTGCCGATACTGCTTGGAAAAAAAAAATCCATTGGTTGTTTAGTCTCTTTTGGATTCATTTTGGCCTTTCAATCTATATCTCCCTAGACTTTTTGTCACTTGTCTTTTCTCCTAGCTTCTTATCATCTAGTCTTTTGTTTTCTTTTTCTCACTGCTACCAAAGTAACATCAGAAATGTCTTCCTTCCTTTTTCATTTAATTCCATTTGGAAAAGTCTTTCTACTTTTCTAGCTGTACTATGGAATAACTGTAGTTATCACAAGGTGCCAAAGTCTTCAAAGTAGTTTTTTACCTTTGGGGCTTTCAGTTATGAACTGTTAACTTGAAGCCATTTTTTGAGATTCTCATCTTTGATTTTCACTTTAGTCATACAAAAGTTATTGTTGTATCTTACAGTTTCTTGTTTATGTGTGTGTAAATATTTACTGAAGAATTGCAAAAGTTAGTTTAAATGAAGTCATTTATATAAAGTTGTACGTGAACTACAATTTTACTTTCTATTTTCCTGCAAGAAAATAGGGATAGACTTGTGGATTTTCCTTGTGGAAACCACACAGTTTTCTGTGAGAAAAATATTGTGATAACCAAATTAAAGACAGCTTGAACTTAGAATATCTGTACCACCGTGGAGGTGCCAGCTCTGTCGTCATCAGGTAGATAGACTTCATGTGTAGGTGATGGTTAAATATATTTCAAGTATTTTATGAAGTGAATTCCTTAAACATTCCACTGATAAGCCTTTGGAAACAAAATCTGTTTCTTCAGTGGTGTGCTGGAAAGATTTTGTTCATGCCGTGTAACTGAATGTTAGTTTAAACTGTTGTGCCAGGGTGTGTGTTCATGCTGCAGTTCTCAGATGTCATAAAAAAATTCAGTTAGTTCCTTGCTTTTCCTGGCAACATTACCAGTGATTTAAGATGCTTAATATCACATTAAGGCAGCTGACTTCTGTGCCTCCCTGATACCCAGTATCCAATTTCTCTGTGAGGGATTTGCAAGGGTAGACATCCCCATTTTGGCAACAAGGCAAGGTCAGAGAATTCTTATGCTCCAGCACCCATTAAAGTCCATGCAAGGATGCTTAGTTATTTTAGAGAGAGACCTATTTTGGAAATCAATTAACTGCTGTCACCTCAACTCACCAACTTACCAACGCTCCCTCTAGTTCACTGCCTGAGAGAAAAATAGTAAAAAAGAATGCAGTCTCTCTACTGGAAAATGTAGCAGTTTGTCCCTTTCATGTGTGCCTCTCCACCACATCTGAGCCTTGCCTGCATTACTTTTTTTTTTTAATACAAAAGGTGTACCACTGTCACTACCAGTTCACCTGCAGTGACGGTGGGATGCTGAGCGTGCGCAGCCCTCAAGCTCCTGCAGCCCTTAGCAGTGATAGATCAGCTTAAGCCAGCTCAGAGCAATTCACTGGTTTTTGGGAACAGCTGCCAGAGCTGACAGGCCTCGGACTGCTGCTCCTGACAGTCTGGATACGTCTAGTGCCGAGCTGCCGTTAGCTGCAGTGAGGATGCCTTTGTATAGGTGAAGCTGTATGTGGGTCAATTTTGAATACTCAAAATCCAATTAAGACTGAGGGCTTTAAATTTGCCCTTCAGCTACCCTGAGGGCAAAATAATCTCATTTTTTGCAAAGAAAACTGTTATTAAAAATGTTTGTCTTGGCATTTTCTGCAAAAGAGATTTTTCAGTACAAAACCAAACTGTGCCTTCCTGCATCCTGCTCACAAGCAAAAATCCATGTCAGTGCAAAACTGTGGTGTTTGCATAATGTTTATGGAAAACATGCTTACTTAGTGGCACTGTGAGCAATTAAAACAAATCAAACAGAAGATTTGATGGTAAACATTTTGGTATGGATTTTATCCATCCAGATTGCTCAGGTGGTCACAACAGATATAGTACACACACAGAAGGAAGCCAATTTAAAAACATGCAGATTCACTGTCTTACTGTATGTTTTATTATTACTAGCTCTAAACGCATCCTTAGCCCATTTAATTTTTTTTGTATTTTCCAGTTACATATGTGTCTGCAGTGTGGTGGATGCAAATGCTTAGTAAATGGCCATAGTAATACAGTGTACTCCAGCAGTAATGTCCCGTTCAGCCTTTTTAAAGCCTTCCGATACCGTTGGTACTCAGGTTACAAGAATTTCTCCATCAGAGACAAACTGGAGCAGCCAAGTGACATGAAAGCTTTCCCCTTATATGTGGGTGAATGTTGTTATAATCCCGCAAGGCTGAGATTCAGTTTGGTCACATAAAAAGGCACTTAAGGATTTCTCTGATTTGCTGCTATTAGAATCATTCACAGCTGGATTCAGAAACCTGGTTTATCTAAAAGCCCATTATAGAAAGGGGGAGTTAGATTTCCGTTTTGATTTTGTCTATAAGAACTGCCTAACGAGCATCCTGTGTGCTAGCTACCACCAATCGAAATGCCCTGGGGTTTAATTCAATAAAGGGTATGATGGCATTGGTATCTGCAGCGTTTCCTACGCTTCACGTTAGGTGAATGGCAAATGTTAGAGTAACGTGGCTGAGTTCTCCAAGTGAAAATGCTCCCTGTATTGACTAGGAGTGTTTATTTCCCAAGAGGCAGTGTTTCTTGGACAGCTTGTCTCTCTGATGCCTCTCCCCCATGCACAGTGCCATCTTACAGTTTCCCTGGTCAAGCCTGCGTGCTGTCGGTATTGCTCTGATTTCACGCGCTCAGGTCCAGGCGGTGTGAAGTTTGGGGTGAGCCTCATCCTGAACAAGGGATGAATTCTTCTTGATCTAGTCTAGAGCAGCAAAGCTGGTTCTCATGCTCTACAGCAGACAGCGCAGTAAAATCTTGTTGCGTGGTTAGGACTCCCAGGTGCTATGTAATACAAACAGTTAAGAATAAGAATATCCCAATTTCAGGCAAGATTAAATCCCAACTGTGCAGATAGCAGCTTTCCTTTCCACGCTGGAAGTTAATGGTAATCCAGTTCAACTGGTGATTAGTTGATGGCTAAAAAGGAGGAAAAACCTCTGATGGAACAAGATTTTGGGAACAACTGAGACATTATATGCACTGCTGATTCTAAGATCCATTTGTTCTTTTTTTTCTCCTGCAGTTAGCAGGATTCCCCCCCCCCCTTTAATAGCATGAATTTAAGATACGAAGCGAATGCAATTACCCCCTCGGGGATAAATGATGTGAAAATCTTGCAAATCGCTCTTAATGCTTCAGACACAGTATGACTAGAGGTTGTCCCTAGAGAGGGTAATGGTTTAAAATTGTGTGTTTGGTGGAAGTTCTGCAGTGGAAGAATCTTATTTGGGTTAGTGTATGGATAAGAGAAGAGCCACAGACAGTTTTTAGGACTTAGTAATTGATTATTATAGCCTGAAGTCTGGGAGACCCATATGATATGTCTGTCAGAGGCGCCTAAGAAAGCTCAGTAGCCATAGTAGCAGTGAGAGGATCCTCTCATTGAGGAAGAAATGTTTGGAAAATGAGGAAAAGCAGTGAATTAAATGGTAAGCTTTCTCAGTGTAGGGAAGTTACTACCGGGACCTGTGCTATTTATAAATAATCTGGAAAGGGAGAGAACAGGGAAACAGTGACTTCAGTGGTACTGTGTCACTCAGCATAGTTAAAGAGAAGGGCTGATTGTGAAGAAATGGCAGGACCTTGCAAGAAAATGACAGATGACATTCGGTACAGATAAATGTAAACTGATGTATGTGGGAAAAAATAATCCCAGTTATATATACACAATGATTGGCCCTGGGTTGACTATTGCCACTCAGGGGGGGAAAAAAATAAAAGTGCTGGGGTTATTACAGTTCCATGAAAATGTTAGCACAGTGCTCAGTATCTATGTAAAACACCATGGACTGCTATGAATTGGAGAAAAAGAGAATAAAATGAGTGTCTTTATAACATTGTAGGATTATATGGTGCACCCGTGTCTTGAATACCGTGTTTATCTCTAGTCCTTCTGCATTTCAGGAAAGGATGGTACAGAAATGAGAACAGTACAAAGAAAAGCAATTAGGGTAATCAAAGATGTGGAAGAGCTTCACTATGAGGAACAACTAAATAATCAAGAGCTCTTAGTTGGAAAAGGAGACAGCTGAGGGAAATGTGATAGAAACCTACAGAATCATGGTACTTGGAGAAGGTGAGCAGAGGCTGGCCACCTCTCCTAATGCAAGAGCATGGGGCTATGGGATGAAGCTGGTGAGGGCCTTCTTTAAAGCAATGAAATGAGCTGCTTTACGGTCTGTGTAATTAAGCTGTGGAACTCCTTGCTAGCAGATGCTAATAGCGTATATGGGTTCAAATGGGGCTGGACAAACTAATGCCATAAGAAACTGTAAGTGGCTGCTGAGTGTGTAGAGACTACTTCTGGCTCAGGAATTCCCTGACCCCCAGCCCAGTGCTGGGAGGGTATTCAGGAAATATCAGTGTGTTCACGCCGTGTCCTCCTCTTCCTTTTTGGGCAACTGCTACAGGCTGCTGTTGGAAAGAAAATACCGGTCTCCATGGGCCTTTGGTCTGAGCCAGTGTGCTTTGTTCCAAGGCTGATAAATCCCTTGTTTCCATCTTCAGTGTCCCTTGCTCCAGATGTAGCAGACCTCTCCAAGACGCCTGATCAATTTCTAGATCTATACATTTACCAGGGACATTTAATACTTGGCGTCAAAGGGCAGATTACCAAGGGCTCCTATTTTGGCTGCAGCAAAAGCTTAGCAAACCTAAGATGTTTCTGAGAAAATATTAGGAGCTAACAAATGGATGTCTTCTGATGAAACTTCAGTTCATCGGGAAATGTTCAGCCAGCGCTAGTCTCCAGAATTTTGGGATGCTCATCAATTTGCATCCTAATAAAGGGTAGAAAGGTGAACAGAGTAGGTAGTAACACTGCTGGCTGTGCCTGTAGGCTGTCCTGTAGCTGCAGTAGAGCAGCAGTGCCATGTAGCTGGCAGTTCTCTTCTCCACCCTGTTGGGTGAACACCTGCATCAGGGCTTCATTGCATGAGTGGATGTTATCACATTTTAGGCAGTTTATCTTCATAACAGTGCCCTTTAGTACAGCTGTAGAAAATCCCTGAAGTAGTAAATCTGCCTGTTGGGTACTGTCCACAGTTACTCTATGGTAACTATTCCATCTACTGTTTCTTTTCACTGTGAAAATCTAAGCATAATATTTGAAGCATAGACTAGGTAGGAAGTCTAGTCAAAAGAGAAAAACAGTAGGGTTTACAGGTCAAGGAGGGAAAGAGAACATTTTTCTAGTTCACTAATTCTGTCCCATCAAATATTCCACCGTTCTGCAGTATGTAGCCAAGCTGTTGACACATACTGTACCTGCAGCTGAAAGCCCTGACTGAGAGTACATGATCTGTTGCACAACTGTCCAGGTCCTTCTCTCTAGAGACTGATGGCATATTCTTTGTGACAGGTAATACCTGAAGCAACTGTCTGCATTCAGTTAATGTTACAAATAAAAATCCATTGGTGTCCACTAAAGCAATGGATTTGGTATTTTGCAGCACTTCTCTGAAAGCAGCTGTAAAATTGTAATCTGATAACAGGTAATCACCTTTCTTTAGTGCATTCATGATCATTCAACTCAGCTTACAATGGACCTTCCTGAACCAGTTTTACAAGGTTGTCTTTGGTGGAGTTACTACAGATTTGCAGGAAGGAGAACAGAATCATGCCCAAAATACTTACTTTTGTTTGTGTAGAAACTTCACAGAGCTTTTCCCTGGAAAACGTTTCCCTGTCTTACTCATCTACAACCAGTCTCAAAACTGTAAACACTTTACAACTCCTCCTCTGTGGTGCAATACTGTTCCTTTTTTTTCCTTCCTTCCTTTTTGTACTGCTGTCAGTTTTGCCCAGAGTATTTCTAAGCCTGATCAGGCACAGTACAGTTGGGGTGGAAAATTACTTAAAATAACGTGCTGGTCTTCATTCTTTCCCCAATCTATGCTTCACCAGTGACCCACTGCATTCCTGCTGAATCCCCCACTTTTTGCATGCACATATTAACTCAGCATCTGACCCATTTGTTTCTGCAAAAGTAAAACTGTGTTGACTCAGTATCCTGGCTAAATTTCAGCCTGGGTAATTACATGCCTGTCTACATAAGTTTCTCTCTGACTTTCATTTCAATAGATGACTGTATTCCTCCTGTTGCATTTCAAGTCCTTCTACCTTCTATTTTGTTGTTCAGTTGTTGTCCTGTGTTACCTGAAAGAACCTTCATTTTGAATTGTGTGGCAATACATTAAAATATTTCCTGTCTTGACGCACAGTGCATATTGAAACCTTCAGGGAGGAAATATACTTCTATGTGTCACTGTATTAGCTCAATTACTATTATGTAAGAGAAAATATGGGCACCTTTTCAAGTTAAAATCAAGGTGAAACAGCAGAGGGCAAACACAAAGAAGAACAAAATGTTTTAATAAAAAAAGCGATATTATAATTTAAGCATCGAAGTTTAAATGACATTTTCAGAATCTTATACACAAAAGAGTAAAAGAAATCTAGTAACAGCTTCCTAAAGACTAGATTTAATTTGTATTCCTTTTTTTTTTTTGCTTTTTTTGACACTATTCTACTCTCATTCCTTGTACTCCTGGCCCTGAGGAGAAGAGTAGGTTCCACAGAGATTTTTGCTAATTGCCAATTAGTTCATTTCCTTTTTTCAGAAGTCATATATTTCCTTTAGTTTGTGCAATTAGAAGAATGGGAAAGGGCCTTTACTTCCAAAACCCTTGTCATTGTTCTTCATTAAACTTGTAATTTGTCTGCTTCCGAAGTAGATCCATTTCCTACCAGGCGATGGTCATCATGGTAAGTCTGCAGTCTGCCATATTCAAGAGCTATTGTCTGCTATGTGGAATTAATGACTCTTACTGCTGACATTTTTAGCAGATTTTGTTGTCTCCATAGCAAAATGTCTTTCTACATTAGCATGTGTATATATAAGAATACATAAGTATGAAGATTAATAAGTGACAGTGTGAAATCAGCTTTTATTTTTACCTTGTCTTTAATCACCAACCTAAGGTGCACTAGGATATTAAGCTGTACCTCCATTTTGTCTGCAGCTGTTGTATGTCTCCACTTTGTTCTCCTCTGCTGTTGACGTATATGGCACTTACCTACTTTTGCAATTTGTCCTGGTCTTATGTTGATTCATTCATGCACCTTAGATGCTGATGGACTGGACCTCTTTCTTTCATGGTGTTTATAAGGGATGAACTTTTATTCCAAGCAGTAGCAGCTGATAGTGACTTGGTTTTGGGTCAAACTGTGTTTCACTCTTCTGCAAAGGCTTTTGAGTTATTTGTCTCCTCGCATCTGGAGCTTTTTAGATACAGTTAGTTACTCCTCCATCTCTCAAGAGGTGCCCTTTGAAGTCTAGGTAAGATGGGACAACATTCACTTGTGGATATTTTTCATTTGCTTAAAATACTATTGTTGCTGAAATCCAGAATAAAACTCCTTAACAGCAACGAGAAGTTAAGAAGCAGGCACTCCTTTTGCAGTGCTGGGCACACGGGGGATCGCTCCACCTATCGTGAGCACCTGTCTAGTCTAACTGTGCAGATTAAATACACGCCTGTTATACATATTCACTAAATTTCAGGAAAATGTTATACATAATCATTAACTTTCTGATAAATCATTAGCATATGTAAACGTCTCTTCACGCAGGCACAGTGAAGGTCTCTGGTGGTCTTCAGAAGCCCTCTGGTGGTCTTCCATAGTCTTCCTCACTTGTCCGCCTCTTGACCTCTCTTAGGTGATTGCTTAGTACGATTCTTACCATCATCTATATTAGTTTACATAAAAATGCATACTATGTCTATTCTTAAATTTAACCTTTCTAATAATTGGTCCTTCAGTCACACCATCTTATTAATATTCTTATGTTAAAACAATCATTGGTTAATCTCACTTAACTCTACTGATTGGAATCCTCGATAATTAGATCGAGGTGGGAAGGGTAAGGGGTTTCCAAGCAGCAAACTGGTGTCCATAACAGTTTCCTTAGTTTCCTAAAACAAAACACTACAAATCAACAAATCTTTGTCAAAGTTTCTGTGGTTAACTGATTTTAGACAATACTTGAATTCTTATGGTTACACATAGTACATTTTCTAAAGTTCCTAAGTTCCTATGACTACATTTCAAACTTAACACTCCCATACCTATGCTTCACAATTTTCTACTTCTTAATCAAACCAAACCCTTTTATATAATTAGATTTTAATTTCTGTATCAAAATATTTGCAACAGTATGCAGTGGTAGTAACAAGGCCATAATTGCTACAAAATGTGATACTGAGAAGGAAATGCTGACATCTGAGTCCTTGTGGTCTGTAGAGGCAGATTTCATGATTTAGAGCAACAAGCATAGAAGGTGCATGGGGAGCAACCAGTGCCTGACAGAGGAGGAGACTAAATGAGATTCCTTTGTGCCTTGTGATAACCTACGTACTTCTCCATCGATCAGCTGCCTTGAACAAGTCACTGTTAATATGACCTCCAAGCCTTAGCACCTCGTGCCAGTATTCTTCAGGCTGTTCTCTAGAAGCCCTGAGTGTATCGATGCTGACCCTTAACCATTGCTTTTTGCCAAATGTAGTACTGGGACCACTCAGTCTGCCTCCAAGTAAGTTTGGTGAGATTTGTATGGTTCCCCGTAGGAACTGTTGACTATATAGAACAAAAGAGTAAGGCAATCATTCACATTCCTTTTGGCAGGTTAATTTATATGAAATGAACGTTGGATGGTACCTTCTGGGCACATTTTATATGACTTGCTGGTAATTCACAGTCACCGCCTTGAGGCACTCATCATGACCTAGTATAAGCAAAGATGTATGACTCAAGGAATGTGTTGGCTGCCATCTGTCCTGGCTGGTGCACTCTTTCAGATGTGTCCCCTGAGGCAAAGCAAAAAAATAAAGCAGCTGGGAAGATTTTGCCCAGTTTTAAGCCACTTTCCTTTTATTTAGGCTTAACTTAATCTTTTAACTATTAATTTATTATGCAAAAACAATCAAACATCTGTGGTTAAAGTTCAGGGGAATTCATACATTGTCTATAAACTTATTTGAAATAGAAGTGCCTTAGTCCTACTTAAGTTACAGTTCTTGGTAATTTTCTATGCAGAAGAAATCGCCCAACCTAATTAATTTAAAGTTTTGTGAGTGTTAGGACATCCATACAATTTTATTACTAGGCTCTTGAAACAAACCATCTGTTAGCAGAATTTCCATCAGAAAGCAACTTCCCCTCTGAACTGGCCATATAGCGAGAGAACAACGCCATGACTTGAGTGAGCTTTGTACTGTGTTTCGGTGTTTGACAATAGCTCACAGAAACTTTATCCTGTGTAACTGTGCATGCCTGTTGCTTACCAGAACGTTTTTCATAGTTCCCAGTCACTTCCACTGCTTTTCTTCCCTTTCATTTACCTGTGATACCATGTAGTTGGCCTGTAGAGAATTTGAAGATTAAGTAGTGTATATACTGGATCAAGTGTAAGCTGAGCTCCTCAGCCTTCACAGGGAGACAAATAGTTATAGTCATTTGTCAGCTTCGATACTTCGGCACCACTGACAGTTACAGTCTGAGGTACCAAATTATTTCTGATTTCTTAAAATGGAAGCAAGTGTACAAATCTGTATGATACCACTTTGTGAATGCTGACAATTTATGGCAATTACTGTCTGTTCTGTAAAAGTGATTTGGGCTGGTTCTTTTCCTTTTCTCTGGGAGTGAAGGATTTATTTCCCTGCATTGTAGTTATAAATCCATAGCTGAGATACCGCCATTTGGTACTAACAAGACCAGTTAAGTGCAAAACTATTTTGGGTCTCTGCACTCACATTTTTTCCCCATGGGAGATAATTTCCATCTGTTTGTGAGGGGAAAAAGCAGCATGTCTGAGGATATGTAAAAAGGGACTTCACAAGCCGTAGGTTACTGTAGACCTGATTCTGTCCCTTGGCCCTCCCATTTCTCCTTTGTGTGCAGTGAATAATCCATGTTTCAGTAGAACTGGGCATGGTTAAAGATGCTATGCATCTTTCTATTTAGGGTGACGCTATCTAGGCCTGAAAATTATGTAGATAGTCCATGCTTAAGTGAAATTCTGAACTGTCTCCAGGGTTATTATTAAAACAGTTCTCTGCTGTTCTTGTTTGAGCAGATATCTAGACATCAGTGAAGACTGGTGCTGTTTCAGTGCTCTTCCTCAGGTTGCTTTTTCTCACCATTGAGTATTTTTTTATTTATTTTATTTTTCCCCACATAGCAGGTGTTTTCATCTGCTTCCACATGTTACGTATTGCAGACTCTAAGATAGTGCAAGGGAAAAATTGAAGTTACTTGTTTCAAGCTGTAACTTAATGTATTCATGAGGTTAAGTACTCTTATTTCTAGGTTTTACAAAAAGTCTTCCACTTACAAACCATTTGTATAAATATCGATGACTTCCCCAACATCTTTTTTTATTCTGATTTAAGTTTCCCCATTCCTGAATACTGGAGATAGTGGAATGACGGAATTAACTACAGGAAGAGCCATAAATACTGCACTCCATGAATATTGCATTGACACTGAGATGCAAATTTAGAGTCCCTTAAGGTAGTATTTTGGAAACAGTGTTAGTGTAAAGCAGGTGGTTTAGGAAATGTCTACTGTTCCTTAATGGCTTTCCAGCAACATTAAGTGCTGCCCCACTCAGAAGGACAAACATATAGCAACTGGAAATTAAAAATGCCTCTTATTTATATAATTTGTATCTTTGTCAAAGCAGGATTTTCTAAACATTTTAATGATCCAAGCAGCTATAATTTGATGTAAAATATTCCAAACCCATGTTATTAACATAATTTTAAAAGATTTTGCCAAAGTCTTATTGTTGAAAAGTTTGTTCTGATACGCAGCCTAAATATTCCCTCTTAATTTTATCATATTGCCTCTAGTTCTGATACACGTGACCCTCCCTAACATTCCCTTATTACTATCCCAACCAGTTTCTCCTCGCTTTTGTACATTTTAATTAATTCCTCTTGTAGGTGTTTCTTAGTTCTCTACCAATAAGTAGATTAGTAAAATAAAAATGCTTTCATCTCCTTTGATGCTGCGTGCCACCCTTTGCTGTTGGAATAGGGGGCGAGCGCTGCCCTGGCCGGGAGGGAAGGTTTGCGCAGGGACTTGCTGCCCTGTGCTGTTCCCTGGGGCTTCTGGGCAGCAACAAGGCTGGGGAGAGGACAGCGGTGCTGCCGGGAGTGCGGTGGCAGTTTTGGCAGGTAACAGCAGTCGGAGGATGGTCAGAAATCAGTAAGTTTATAGCATCTCCCTGAGAATTTAACGCACAGCTGCAGCAGCTCCTGCTTTAGTTGGGATGCTTTTTCAAGGACTTGGCGGAGGGTGGCACATGCTCTTCTCGGGAGTTGCCCAGCGGCTGCTCAGCTGTGTTTCCCCTAAAACTTTGAGCTGCTCTCCCAAGAGGTGATGATCCAGCCCTCCTTAGATCGCATGATCCTACCATGTCACCATGCATCATAACAACGTTGCAGAAAATGTACTGAAGTAAATAGTACTGTTTATTGGGGCTTGAATTTTTGTTTTTTAAACAATTTTGTTAGCATAAGCATGGAAGAATAATTGCATTTGGGAAAAAAAAGCACTATAGACATCCCATGCTGAACCTATGTCACAGACTGCTAGCTATGTCTGTGGCTACATACCTGTGTAAAACTTCATTAGTCATTTTGCTTCTGAGGAAGCAATGATCAGGAGATACTGTGTAAAGAACGAGCCACTTGCGATATGATTCTAACTGTAGAAACCTCACTTATTAAAAAAAAAGTATTTAAAAATGCATATTAGCTAGGTATCTGGTAAATATGTGTATATGTGTCTAGGTACCTAGCATTTCTTTAAAAAACCAGCAGCAACAGCATGATCTTTGTCTTGTTAACAGTGGAAATTCCTTCTGCAGCTTGTGTGATAGCTGTTACTTTGCACACCAGAAGCAGCAACCTGCTGCTCCTGCTAATCCCTTCAGCCCCTCCTGAGCATTTCTGGGGCTATGTAGCCAGAGTTCATCAATGTTAACATGGAATCAAATAAATATTTTTCAGAGAGTATTAAAAATGTTATTTATAATAAAAGTCCTGTAATTCCTATCTTAGTCTGTTTTGAACGTGCTAGCAGATGGAAGACTCTCCGCGCAGGCTGCACTGGGAGAACACCATCTGCTTAGCTGGGCCACCATCTCTGTGCCTTTCCTGCCAATCTGGTTCTGAAGTGGGGCCTGAAAACACTTAGCTTTTGTCTCCCTTCTGTGGATGCTCTTCAGGTTGTTATGTTTGGGTCTTTTCCTCCTGCACCTCTGATTCAGCCTCTCCTTCTCTTCGTGTCTTGTGCCCCCAGCAGTGACGGCAGCCTTGACTCCCCAGTAGTTTTCAGGATATCCTTTCCCAGGACACACAGTACTCCTTGGGTAGAGCAATGCAGTTTTGAGACTTTTCAATCTAGTACAATCTAGATAAAGTTGAAAAATTATTACATTCCTAGTCAGGCCATTTGCTTTTCTAACCTGAGAAAATGAAGGAGGTAAAGAGCTGATAGCAGCAAAAGCTTAAGTATAAATGCAAACAATTTGCTATTTTATTTCTAAAATGTAAACATATGAACTGAATTGGCATGTTATCCCACTGGTGGCATAAGAAATCATCACGACAGATACTTGCTTAGAAGAATACTATGTTTTAAAGGCATTGTGCCATGTCCTAAGAAAATCTTTAGAGCTACATTAGGTTTCTGTCTTAATCTACAAAATGGGACTTGAACATCAGTTTAATTTTCCAAGTAGTCCATTAAACAGCATAAATATTCAAATGTATCAGCAAATTGAGTCATCCAGTTACACTCTTAGCATTGTATGTTTTCGCTTCCCTGCTCCAGAGCAAAGCAGGGCAGCAGTAAAATTGCAACAAGCTGCTGAGTTTCAGTTTCTGGCAGATGACCTTGTGGGGATGCATATTCATTAATCTGCCAAGACTGTGACCCAGATCCCTGTTCCTCATGTGTTGATTGGGTTCACCTAATTACATCAGCTGTCACCTGATTCCTGGTGACATCACAGGTTCACCTAACCTAAGCCCTGTGCTTGAAGCAGGTAATTAAGACAAGCAGAAAAGAGCAGCAACTTGGAGAGGCAAACTGGTGGAGACGGTTCAGCTTCTGTCTTCTTTTGGGAATGTAGTTTCAGAATTATTAGGGAATGGAGGCTGCTCAATGAATAACACTCTGTGGTTTTTGCTTGGGCTTTTTTTCAGACTGGTCATAAAGAAAAGTTGTCTGAATAATTTTAGAAAGCCAACAAGAGAACAGTATCCACCTTCCTGTATTCAAATGGTCTTGTGCATACATGGGTGTCCATTATTTCCAGTTTCTTTCCTGGGACACCTGTCTAGCTTTCCTCAATACCACCAGATGTGGTGTGTATGAGTCTGGCAGTGGTCTCTGTTGTAGCTAGCTGGTCTAGAGATTGCACCTTGATGGCTTGGAGACTTCCATCATGTGTGTTCTTGTTGCTTTTCCCCAGGTGCAAGGAATGTTGCCCAGGGTCTGCTGGGGGAGGCTGCAGCCTCAGGCAATGAGAAAGCCTATACTTACTTTCTCAGATGTTGTACTCAACAGATGTGTGCAGGGGTTAGATTAGAAAATTCTCATTTTAGTTATGTGAAAAGGCAGCTTGCACCTTCAGAGGTAGTCAAGGGAGTTGTAATTTTGACCTCAATTCAAAGTGCATCCATTCTCTTCTGCACAGTGCCGATAGGCTTCCAGAAAAGTTTCTTCATTTCTGTGAAAAGTAGGGAAAATGCTTCAAGCCTTCCACTCTGTTTCAGTCAGTCCTGGTCCTTTTCATGCTCATCTATGCTGGAGAAGAATAGCAACAGCCACTGTGAGCTGCTCTCTACCTTGCATTGACCCAGCCTGAAAGAAACATGTGCCAGAGAATAAGGAGGCACCTGGAGAGCTCTGTTTCCTTCTGTGTCAGTTTAAGGGCAGGATAATCCAACAACTTGGTATCTGCAGTGTGGGAATTTCCATTTGCCATTCTTAGAGATTTCTTTCCTTGCTCAGAAACAAACAACAATTCATAAATGAAGCTTAAACATTCCTGTTGGAATAAAGCTTATAGCCACAAATGCACATTTACTCAAGCAAAATTCTACCTGAGATAAATGATGGCTTGCCTATAATTTTGAAGTCTTGCATTGATCTAGGAGATTGATTGGTTTTCAGTTCCATACTTTCTAGTTGGCATCTTTTGTACTTAAGTGAATAGTAGAAGCTTTAATTATTTGGCTTGTTAGATTTATCTATTTGAATTATTTTTTTAGTGGAAAGATGCATAACTGAATAGCAAATATTCTAGTAAGAAAATATGTGTTTTGATGGGATAGGGGGACTCCAAGTAACCAAAGGTTTGCTGGTTTGAGGTGGGATTTTTTGTGGGTTTTTTTTTTTTTTTGAAGAAAACTATTTTCCCCTGAAAACTGTCAAACCTTCTGCCTCCACCAACTTTGTAAACCTTAGTCAACTGGAGAATGGGAGCTTGACTGTCTTTGCAACCTGTCTTTTCTTCATGAATGTCACAGTATTTACTTCTGAAAATTATGACTCCTATTCTCATACATCAGTTTCGAGTATGAATTCTAGAAAATCAGTTTTCCAAATAAACCCAGGAAGAATTATTTAACAAGTTGTATTTAATCTGCGCAGTGGATTTATAAGTTGATTTTGTGTATGTACATCGGGGCTAGAGGGACGATAGCAAAATGTATGTATGTTTCAGCCCAGTGTACATCTAATTAGCAGCTATACAGGATCCATTTTGCACTGTTTAAAATTGTAAAGCAAGTTTCAGAAAATACTTCATTTAATCTTTTTCAGTCTGATAAAACAATCATTTTTCAGTAGCAACAATTTTACAAGTGCTCTTGTCAGAGTCACTTTTTAGCTCTCTAGAACCACATTTGTAAAGGTAAGTCTTAATTCTACTCTAAATGCTGCTACTTTCATAAATAACGCATATCTAGTAGTGCGTTTACTGTATTAGTGCCTGTCTTCGTTTACAGTTTCACAAATCAAGTAGTTGGCAGAGGGAGAGGTCTGTATTTGTAATGCAGGCACCACTTTTCCTTTTGTATTAAATATCAAGCCACAACACTGTGTATTTACTTCTAAGCTCCATAAATTGTTGTGGGACTCTGCCAGTCAATTGCAATGCACTGGGCCAGTCAGCTCTCGTTATTCTGAGCAGGGTCAGAATTAGTGTTTGTTCTGATGCATGCTGTGCAGTCATCTGTGGGTCACTATGGATAGGGCGATTGTTGTGAACCACTACACCATGCAGACAGAAAAGTATTCTTCCCGCTTCCCCAGCAGCAAATCTTCATTCTGACTGCAACGCATAGTGTCGTTCAAACCCAAGCCCTCTAGACTGACTTTTTATATTTTTTAATTTGACTCGGTGTCAGGGGCAGTAAATACATGGAGAAATTACTTCATGCCATAATGCACAGTATGGAAGTCACTTGAAACTCTCCAGACAGATGATTTTAAAATGCTTTTTCAGTATGTATTTAATAGGACTTCATAGCTGTTTCCTTCATTGTTTGATTTCTTTGAAGAAGAGATCAGAGTCCTTGAGGCAAATTTTGGTTTAAGCTATTATTTTCATCATATTAGAAACAATAAGAAGTGGACAGGCCTAAAATTGTCAAATTGTAGCTTGTCTTCTAATTTCCTCTTGCTGTGGAGAGGAGCTGGTTTGATTATGCCTTAGAATGAAATTTAAAGATCTCAGATGCTATCTGCTAGCATCATACTTTTTCCCTTTTGACCAGCAAAAAAATGTTGTTATAGGTCCTGGCTGCGTATTACATTCTAGTATGGTACATACTGCGGTTTAGTATAGGTCCTGGTTACCTGTTACGTGGTCTACTCATGCTTTGTAGTCTTTGGTGCTTGAACTGCTCCATACAGATTGAAAACATTTCTAATAACAGTGTAAGGTCAGCTGGCCAGCACTGGGGCTGTGCTGGGTTTGCTGAGCAAGCTGAATCCCATACAGTGGGAAGAAATGACCCAAAATAAGTAATGTCAAAAGCTCTGATTCACTGGGACCCGTTGTATGCTATAGCTAGTCTGTCTTGAGTGAGGTTGTGGAGTCCTAAGGAGCCCAACATCCCTGTCCTGTAAAATATTCCTGGTGCTGTCTGGAATTTGGCTGTCTGAAAGTTTCTTGTACAAGTTGGTAGGTCATATATATTGCCTGACCCAGCCAAGTTCTGGAATAAGCTTTTTTTCAGTAGAAACTTTTATGTTTTAAAGTCAGGAGGACATTATTCTCTTTAAGTTGCATTGAAGAGAAAAGGCAACAGTGAGCAAACTGAAGCAGTTTCTGCAGTTTCAGGTCCTACCTCCTGGTTTGCAGAGGTCATGCTGGTTTGACTTATGAGGTCATGAGTGCTTCCAACCAGTGCTGGCATTTGGGCCACTTATTTTCACCTCTAACCATTGTTACTGTGTGGGGAAGCACAATCTCATGCCTTGTCTTCCTCATTCGGTGGCTCTGCATTGCTGCTACTGCCAATTTAATTCACTGCTTTGTTTCTTTTTCTGTCAAAATATCCCAACTGCTGTACTTTTCATTAGCTGACTGGTACTAAAGGAGCATGACTGAGTTGGGGTACAAATGACAAATTTGAAGTTAGCATATTGTATGCCACGTGCTGATGGATGTTAATGAGCTCCCTGTTCTCCCAGCCATGTCATCTCTGATGCAGTCACTAAATGACAAGACTCCGAATAAAAAAATATGTCTGGAGTACCAGCAATTTATTTCCTGCCATCAGAGAGGATTAATCTGTATCCATCTTTGGGAGAAAATCAACTCGGATTAAATTTTGCTTTGGCCTTATATGTTACCAAATTGCAGCACGTGGTGGTATTTTCAGGGTAAAGAGGGGCAGATCCTCCTGCCTGGAGCTGACGGCTGGGAACAGCTCGTGCGGGACCCAGCGCTCGCCCTGGGTGTTTGCTGCTCCCTGCCCTCGTAGCCCTTCAGAAGGGGGACTAGGCTGTGCGGCACGCTCTTTAATGAGGTCAAGGCAATGCATATATGTTGTGATAATGGCAGAAATGTGTCCTGAGCCTTTTTTTCCTCTATTTCACATGCTCTGGGGCTGTCTCTGCTGGAGTTTAGTGTCACCGAAAACGGAACCTGAAAGCAGAGGCTGGGGGGTCTGCCAGGAGCCTGGGCAGCTGTGAGCAGGGTTTAAAAACAGAGAAGCAGCTTCCATGTCTTGATACCCCTCCTGGGGTCTGGCCTTTGCATCTCAGCATCTGCAACTCGGTGAGATAGGCGAGCACGTGCAGCGTCAAATGCAGACATTGTTCTGCCAAACTCTTCTTTTCCAGTTGCTGTTGACCTTGTGCCAAAGGCTTTGGTGAGGCCAAAGCTTTTTGTGCTTTGCCTTAGCCCAAAACTCAGTGTTTCTGGAAAGTCTGACTTCAGTCTAATTGTTACATAGCTGGTTAAAGTATTCTTTTTCTCTTTTTGGTTTGGTTTTGCCTGTGAGACTGTTTGAGTACAAAGTGCGTTGTTAACAGCTCATATTAACACCATTTTTGACCTATATATTATTTAAGATGAAGATAAGAGTAAGTGATCATGCACTCCTTATGCAAATTATAGTACAACTGTATTACATGATTTCCTTCTTTTAAGAGTTTTCATTACTATGAAACAATGATGATGTCATACTACTATGAATTAAACCTAGTAATATGCAAAATAAGTTATACGCATTTTATATCACTCTAACTTGGATAGATACTGGGCACAATGTAGAACATAGCCCAAAGTGATAGATCTCATTCAGTGGAGGGAATTTCATTTCACATAATTTTTCAAGGTCACAATATCTCTGTCATCTGGGTTTTTAAAAGAAGGGGCAAGTGTCAGCTAGTAAAATCATAATGAATTCATATATGCAGGTTTTTAAACATATGTTGAATGAACATATAAAGCAATTGTTGTAGTGGTTTAGAGCTATCGTCTTTACCAGTATTCATCATCTGAATAGGGGATATCCCCAAAGTGTTCAAAATCAAAATGCAGCCTTTATGGTGTGCCTGCTTTAGATTTGAATCTATTGATTCATAGTACCCACACATCTTTTTACTCTTTTAAATGTCTGCAATTAATCAATAACTTAGGTTTTGGCTTTGTTGCCTTTTTTTTTTTATACTTGCCCTTTCTTTTGATATGATGAAACTTTTGAGCAAAAGCACATTATGCAGCCTCGCACACTCCTCAGATAGGATCTTCCATTAGATTTCTGAATAATTAGGGAAGATATTAAAATTAAGAAATTTTTCGAAGACAAATTCTCTTTTAAAATTGTAACCCCTTGCTGTTAGTATTAACCAACAGCATTGTTGCATTTCAAAACAGGATGTGCTCATATGCATACATACAAAAGTATCTGAGATAAAGACACTGCATGGCATTTTCAAAGGCACAGATGGCAGCTAAGCAGTTCAATCTTTCTTGGCCCAACACAGGACCAAATGTTCTGTCACAGCTGTGAAAATTAATAAAGTAGCAGGAAAACTGATCAAATGTTATAAATGGGTCAGTTTTCATTTCCAGGAGTCAAGCAGAAGAGAGAAATGTCTTTGTGTAATTGCTGGAACTACATCGATTTGTATTGTGGCCCTTTTCCTTCCTTCTGGTGATATGGAGGAGGAGGAGGTACAAGTTGGCACAAACTTTATCCACCTTTAAGACTCTTTCTGCTGACAGGGCAGGTCAAGGTGGTTGTAGTTAAATGATAATGATTCTATTAATTATAATGTTCTGCTTATGTTATTTTAATGAGGAGAGACTTCAGATGGGAGTGTCAATTTGCTCAGCTGTAGGTGATGTCATCTATTACCCTTCTTTGAAGAATAACTGCAGCTTTGACTAGGGACAGGGCTCAACTTGGGAGGTGCTAAAAAGCACTCTGTGATGGATGTGGCAAGTGATTTTTATGAAGGCACTTACAGACCAACTTCCCTGAGCATTGCCTTTGCATGTGAATTTCTTCTGCATGAAAATTGAGGTGCAAGGAGAATAAGTGTAATTCAGGATCATCTCCTAAATCTGCAAGCAGGGAAGGACATAAATCTGTGAGATCTGATGATAAGGGACTGAGTACTAACCCTGTTGTGATTCCGAATGTCTCTATAATAGCATCAGCTGTCATTTTGGATGATGTGTGTATAATACTGGTATGTCATCTGCATACTGTTTCAGGGAATTAGAAATAAATTACAGCATTACAGGACTCAGTCCTGCAAAGATTTATGTGGAATATTTTGCTCTCTTTCATAAGTGTTTCTAGGTCATCTGTGTCATTCTGTAGGAACAAAATTTACATTTGTTTTCCTTACTAGGAAATTATTCCAGGAACAATAGGAAAGAGTATGATAAGAAGGGTACTTAGTAACTGGTTCTCAGGTTTTCTTTCAAAAGAAGACAGGATAAAGTATTATATTCTGGCATTCTGTGTAGACATGTTAGTACTCCTCACTCCTTTTTAAATTTCTGTTTTAATCTTTTTAAAAATGAAAATTAAAATCTGGAGTTTCGTTCTGGAGCAGAAATCGGTGGCATAAATTTTAATAACCCTGAAGTTACATATCTGTCTAGTTAATTCTTCCTCTCTCTGCAACCCTTCCTACTCTTTGCTGTTCTCCTGTTCCCTCCCTGAGATGCCTGAAGAAAAACAGGAGAATAAAATCAATAATGAATATAAAAACCTGCAGTGCTTTATCAGTGGCTAATACAAAATCTGCTCTCGTGAATGCTTCTGTAGTAGAAAGTCCAAGTGATTGAGCTGTGGCATTGAGAAGAAATTGGTCTGACCTAATGAGTGGGTGCTAATCCTTGTTGGGATTAGCAGTCTAATAAAATGAGACTGATAAATATTTGAGGATGGCTGAATTGCTTATAATTACCTTGTTGATGAGAAGTATATAAATCATGGAGGAAAACCTTATGCTATTTGCTTTCTGTGATCTATTTTGATTTTTTTTTTTTTTCATGGAAATACTTAAAACTGCAAGGAAGCTAGAGCCTTTGCACAGACTTGCTGGCTTCATTGGCTTCCAGGAGGACTCCTTCGCTTCTGAACACGAGCGTAACTTACCCTGCAGCCCATACCTCGTCTGTCCCTGCAAGCTTATGCCCTGTTTTCTGAGCTGGGAGTATGTTAGTGCCTTCCCCCATGGCCATTTGTCAAGGCTAAGTCCAGTGACTAACATATGTCAAACTTCTCTGCTTTATAGGGGAAAGGGAAAAATGCTCCAAATAGTAATTGTCATTCCAGTGGAGGGAATTTTTAGAGGAGACTGCTATTGGCACAGAATGAGAGCATTGCTTTAACTGGAAGTCTGATTTAATTTGAGAACAATGAAAACCTGAAACAGAAGCCACATTGCTTTAACTCAAATTCTGGATGCAGCAGACCTTTTGAGATTGCAGGGGAAAGAGGCTTTCCGCATAGTGACAATAACATCACATTAACATAAATGTGTTGATCGTTCAGAAACAAAACGAGTAACAATGCTGCTCCCCTTACTGGTATGCTGATTCATGTTCAGCAAATGTGCTAGCCGATTTTGATTTCAAGTGGACTGTTCACCAAGTTATCTACTTAGCATAACTCTGCCCGGCTGGCAGTGTACTCGGAGCGCAGAATATAGAGCTAATTCTGCTTGTGTATGCTTTTGATTCATTCAGCCTCACAGACTTCAGTAGCATTCTGATTTCTTTATGGCACTGATTAGTGTTGGTGAAGAATGAAAGCAGCAGCCCTTAGGAATTTATCTTTGAAAAATTGTTGATGTTATGCTAACACTTAAGAGTATCACCCAAATAGCAAGTGTGGCAGCTGTACGTTGGCCTAATTAAGTTTTTGAGACCAGGTGTGTAAAAACAAAAACAAAACTCTAGAAGCACACATATTTTAATGAGCAAATCTTCCTTTATTTATGTGCTTACCAGTCATCTGGGCTGAAATTAAAAAGTAACCTTTCTTTATTCTGGATTCTGTTTGATTCCCTCCTTGTTTAATTTGGACATATCTATTTTACACATTCAGCTGTTGCTGTTGGACCCTATGTGGCTGCACACGCTCAGCGTCTGCCGTATCTATATCATTGGGCAGAAATTCCTGCTAAAGGAGGAGTCCTTAATAGCATGGCTCCTTTACAACAAAACAGACTTCTGTGGAGACAATAGCAGTAAGGTCTTTCACATGGTAGAGAATGAAGGCTCCACTGAAATCCAGCTTTCCCTTTAGAAAAGCACAATTATGCACGGGGAAGGGAGAGTGCTGATGGGTTGCGAAAAATTGTGCTTAGAAGCACAGAAAGTAATGGGTTGTTGTAGATGTGTGTCATGTTGTCTGTTGTTTTATGATTGCTGTGGGAAGACTCATTATGAAGTACGTGAGCAGCATCCTACCTAGACCTGGGAAAGATTATGGAACAGATAATATGGATAAAGTAGGATAGGGTTTCTCAAAAAGGAATTTAAAAAAAATGCTAATCAAACTAAGCTTTAAAATTAAGCGTTACCATTCCATCTCACTCTCCAGATGTGAGAGCTACTATGTATAACTTAGAAAAAGCAAGACAGAAGCCTTTGACCTTTTTCAAACCTAAGCCCTTCTGAGTGCTCAACTCTAGGGCCTGGATTGATAAGAAAGTTCCCTAGGAACTGTCACGAGCTGTACGCTGGGATGGCATGAGGCTGGCATGTAAGCTAGAGTGACACTGCGTTTTCTCAGATAAGGTGGACGTCAGGTGCACGTATGTGCTATATGAGGAAGTCGTTATATGCTAAAAAGACAAGAAAAATGAAAGTCCTACAAAAAATTAATTCTTTCAGGAATTTATATTAGAGTCTCTTCAGCATGCCCAACAAACCTGTGTGAGCTGACAGTAGTAGTGACACGGAAAATCCTAAATACTATATCGGACAATAGAAGTATTTATGTATAATGAGCCTCTTACAGTAGAGTTATTAATCTTCATTTTTTTTTGTCACATAAAGAGAGACAGGGATTAAAATTAACATTTTGGAACTTCATCTCTACTTCGCTGAAGACTTTTACAAAGTGAGGGTACTTACTGCTACTTACTTTCTAACATGCAAGCTTATTGCATCTAAAACAAATTGAGTGCTTTTGGAGGAGGATTTGTAATGAAGCTGAATTGTCAGTTGCATTTTATATTAAAAACTTCTTTGTGGAAGCATCTATTGGAAAAAAAATGCATTTTAAAGGACAGTGTACAATGACATAGTGATTTGTGGGTCTTGAGGTGTTTTGTTGGCCCCCTGAACTTTTCCCTAAAAAAGGAAAGTCTTCAGTTGAAAGTAGAACAAACCCTTTCCTTTATAAATGAAAAATACAGTGATGATTTTGCTGTTTATTGAGCATTGGGTGTGCTTGAAAGCCAAATACAGCTTACATTCAAACAAGCATGGTTTCATTATCTTAGACTTCCCTGAACTATAGTCAGTTGGCTGTAACTTATGTTGAAGAGATTTTCTTTAATTTGGGATCTGGTAAAACTCAGATCAATGAATAAGACAAAAAAGCATTTGGAAGCATAATCAACAACTATTCTAGTGAACGAGAAAAAGATAAGTTCACGCTGTTATATTTAACATCATATTAGATGTTAAACATCTAATGTATGTTAACATCATATTAGATATACAATAAAGCCAGCTATATGAAATGCAAATTCTTGGAGCATATAGTAATTAAATAATCTGTTAGTGTTTTCCTATATTTGAAATAATTAAATGTTCTGATTTCTGTATCTGTGCTTTTCTGCATTGTCTTTGACAAGCTGTTTCCATATTTTAAAAAATGTTTTAGTTCCTCAAATTAAGATGCAGTAATTATTGATTTTTGCAGTGTTATTTTTGTATTAGTCAAGCACCTAACATGTGCTTAATGCTTATATAGGGAACATGTGTCTTCTCTGAAGAGCTGACTGTAAAAAAGGTCTTGATTCTGAGAACATTGAATGATGTAGGTAGCTTTTTGCAGATGAGTAATCCCTTCCTGACCAACACTGCTTGCGTGTATTTCCCTCTATTGAATTAAATGGAAACATAGAATCATAGAATGGTTTGGGTTGGAAGGGACCTTAAAGATCATCTAGTTCCAGCCCCCCCGCCATGGGCAGGGACACCTTCCACTAGACCAGGTTGCTCAAAGCCCCATCCAGCCTGGCCTTGAACACTGCCAGGGATGGGGCATCCACAGCCTCTCTGGGCAACCTGTTCCCGTGCCTCACCACCCTCACAGTGAAGAACTTTTTCCTTACATCTAACCTAAATCTACCCTCTTTCAGTTTGAAGCCATTACCCCTTGTCCTACCCCCACATGCCTTTGTAAAAAGTCCCTCTCCAGCTTTCTTGTAGGGCCCCTTCAGATACTGGAAGGCTGCTATAAGGTCTCCCCGGAGCCTTCTCTTCTCCAGGCTGAACAACCCCAACTCTCTCAGCCTGTCTTCACAGGAGAGGTGCTCCAGCCCTCTGATCATCTTTGTGGCCCTCCTCTGGACTCGCTCCAACAGGTCCATCTCCTTCTTATATGGGGGCCCCAGAGCTGACCACAGTACTCCAGGTGGGGTCTCACGAGAGCAGAGTAGAGGGGGAGAATCACCTCCCCTGACCTGCTGGCCACGCTTCTTCTGATGCAGCCCAGGGTACGGTTGGCTTTGTGGGCTGCAAGTGCACACTGCTGGGTCATGTTGAGCTTCTCGTCAACCAACACCCCCAAGTCCTTCTCCTCGGGGCTGCTCTCAATCCACTCCTCTCCCAGCCTGTATTATTTGTGCTTGGGATTGCCCCGACCCATGGGCAGGACCTTGCACTTGGCCTTGTTGAACTTCATGAGGTTTGCAGAGGCCCACCTCTCATGCCTGTCAAGGTCCTTCTGGATGCCATCCCTTCCCTCCAGCATGTCAACAGCACCACGCAGCTTGGTGTCGTTTGCAAACTTGCTGAGGGTGCACTCAATCCCACTGCCACGTCGCCGACAAAGATTAAACAGCACCGGTCCCAATACCTACCCCTGAGGAATGCCACTTGACGCTGCTCTCCACTCGGGTGTCATGCCGTTGACCACAGCTCTTTGAGTGCAGCCATGCAGCCAGTACCTTATCCACCAGGTGGTCATCCATCAAATCCATGTCTCTCCAATTTAGAGACAAGGATGTCATGCGGGAAAGTG
>NW_010973123.1:520226-520653 GCF_000737465.1 Haliaeetus leucocephalus
GGCCTGTAGTTCCCCAGGTCTTCCTTTTTCCCCCTTTTTAAAAATGGGGCTTGTGTTTCCCCTTTTCCAATCAGTGGGAACTTCTCTGGACTGCCACGACTTCTCAAATATGATGGATAGTGGCTTAGCCACTTCATCTGCCAGTTCCCTCAGGACCTGCAGATGTATCTCATCAGGTCCCATGGACTTGTGCACCTTCAGGTTCCTTGGCTGGTCTCGAACCTGATCTTCTATGGTGGGCAGTTTTTCATTCTCCCAGTCCCTGCCTTTGCCTTCTGCAACTTGGGCAGTGTGGCTGGAGCACTTGCCAGTGAAGACTGAGGCAAAAAAGTCATTGAGTACCTCAGCTTTCTCCATGTCCCGGGTAACCAGGTCTCCTATTTCCTTCCAGAGAGGGCCCACATTTTCCTTAGCCTTCCTTTTATCA